>NC_045956.1:117424110-117724110 GCF_010909765.2 Amblyraja radiata
AGAATGCAGCTGAGCAGAAATATTTGGTTATTCTGCTCTGCACCCAGCATTATCACTCATGCACACACATGACTGCATCTCATTTTCTGTTTCTGATAAGCTGCCTGAAAGAGACCGACACGCTGGAACCAGTTCTATTTCCACACTGCTAGTTAGTGGCATCACTTTACTTCTAGGCCACAGGTAGCCAGTCCTGAATATTTATCCAAGATTATGAGGAGAGATTTCATTCTCAAAGTCAGTAGCATGGAATGTGGGGAGGTGAGTCCAAGAGCAGTTGATGTTATCACATGCATCTCCTATTAGTAATCAAAGGCAAACTTCATCCGCTGCCACAGCAAAAATATGCAGTTTCCAAAATAAAAGAGAATTTTAATCTAATGTAATTATGTACGTTTTCCTGCAGAAAGGAATTTTAAGCACTGCAGTGGGACATTGTTAGTTTGTAAAATGCATCTAATTTAAAGCTGTTTTGTACCTTGGTGATCACGGTATTGTCTTGATGTTCCCTTGGTTGGTCCCTCAATGACACTGTTGGTTTGATCGTCAGGCCAGTCCTACTCTTTAGCGAGCCTGGTGTAAGTTATCTGACTAATGGAAGCTATACACAGCACAATTTTAAGTTATTCACAGTGAATAAGCGGTTTTCAAAAAGTCTTGAAAGCAACCTGGAACTTATTTTGATGTTTGAAGGTAAATGTATTTGCGTGTTTCCAGGTCAGTGCAAATCTTTCATGTATTTTCTCTCCAAAAATGCATTTAATCTAACAGAACATTGATTTTATATGCACAAAATAGCCAGAGCCCTGCAGTGGCAGGAAGAGTTGAATCCTCTATTTGATCAGCAAAGCACTGCTGCTGTCCAAGTGTTATTCTGATGATATATTGAAAGTTGAAGATGCTGCAAACATTTGAGTTTCAGAGAGTGTACATGGTCCAACATCTATCTCTGGATATTATATATGGTGGCAAAAGCAGCATGTTGGCACAACGGTAGAGTTGCTGCCTTAAGCGGCCTTTTCACGGGGCGACATGACGCAAGAGTTAACCGGAGTTTAACATCGTGGGAACCTCGTGCGATAACAGTGCGGCATTCGTGGACCACCGTGGACCACCGTAGCGCTAACGGCAGGTCATCGTGTAACTTGGTCACTCGGGAGAAATTCAAGAAAGTTTGAATTTCTCCAAGATTGACTTGTACACTTGTGGTCGAGTATTGCAACATTATATGAACGTAGTGGCCAGTGCGATATCCGTAATAACTCTTGCGGGTACCGTGGGAACTCCTGCGAATGGTGAACCCGGAAGCTGGACAGAGGGAACAGAAGGTGAGTAAAAATTATCTTATGTGGGATTGAATTTAAAAAATAAATTAAAATAAAGATTTGCATCCGCATATGGACATCAACTTATTCATGAGTTATGTTAATGAGATTCAAGAAAATAACTATAATCTTTAAAAGGGACTTTAAAAGGGACTTTACTGAAAGGTTACGCATTTTTATGGTCCGTGAGAAATTTTTCACATGTACTTCTTTGAGAGATACAGGTCGGAGTCCTCGGGTCCAGGGGTCCGGAACGCTACCAATCAATGTTGTACAGAGACCCGTGTAAGGAGTGAACTGTACATGCTGGTTTAAACCGAAGACAGACACAAAAAGCTGGAGTAACTCAGCGAGTCAAGCAGCATCTCTGGAGAAAAAAAGCTGATGTTTCGGGACGAGACACATCTTCAGACTCAATTCCGATTAGGCTGTCTGAAGAAGGGTTCCGGTGTTGGGGGAGTCCAGAACCAGGGTCCCAGTTTTACAGTCTACCGTGGGAACTCTTTAACTCAGTAAAGTAAAGTAGCCTTTATTGTCATATCAGTGCACAGGCAGCAGTTGACTGTTGCTCTATTCAGTTTCCCAGGGGGTCGGGACGGGACTGGAGTTGGGAGAGAAAGGTGGGGGATTCGAGGGAGAGGAGGGGGAGACAGATAGGGGTGTCTTCATTTACTGACGGCGGGTGTCTGTCACTGAAACAGGCAGGTAAGATTTCACATCCACCTTGTGTGTGCCTCTCTCTCTCTCTCCCTCCCTCTTACACAGGCTGAGAGACTCTGCCTCTGTGAGTGTACGTCTCTTTCTCCCCCTCTCCCACACACAGTAAGACCGAGGTACTGTGCTCAGTCCATCTGTGTCTCCCACATACACAGTAAAATATGTCTCCAAATGAGCCAATTCAACCAAGGGAGGATATATATAGTGTGTGAAAAAAAAAGTTACATCATTTGTGTCACGTGTAGTTCACGATGTTCATTCAAGATTTAACGGGAATGCTCGGGAAACGGACAAGTCACTCGCACAAATAGCAGAAATGCCGAGTACCGTGGGAACTCTTTATCTACCCCCCGTTATATCGTGCGAGACTCGTGCTGGACCACGACCTCTTCACTCTGGTGACATCTTGCGTCAACTCGCCCCGTGAAAAGGCCGCTTTACAGCGCCAAAGACCTGGGTTCAATCCTGACTACGGGTTCTGTCTGTACGGAGTTTGGACTTTCTCCCTGTGAGCACGTGGGTTTTCTCTGTTGCTCCTGTTTCCCCCCACACTCCGTGTATGTTTGGATGTTAATTAGACAATAGACAATAAACAATAGACAATAGGTGCAGGAGTAGGCCATTCGGCCCTTCGAGCCAGCACCGCCATTAATTGTGATCATGGCTGATCATCCCCAATCAGTACCCCGTTCCTGCCTTCTCCCCATATCCCCTGACTCTTTTAAGAGCCCTATCTAGCACTCTCTTGAAATCACCCAGAGAACCTGCCTCCACCGCCCTCTGAGGCAGAGAATTCCACAGACTCACCATTCCCTGTGAGAAAAAGTGTTTTCTCTCCTCCGTTCTAAATGGCTTACTCCTTATTCTTAAACTGTGGCCCCTGGTTCTGGACACCCCCAACTTCGGGAACATGTTTCCTGCCTCTAGCGTGTCCAAACCCTTAACAATCTTATATGTTTTAATGAGATCTCCTCTCATCCTTCTAAACTCCGGAGTGCACAAGCCCAGCTGCTCCATTCTCTCAGCGTATGACAGTCCAGCCATCCTGGGAATTAACCTTGTAAACCTATGCTGCACTCCCTCAATAGCATGAATGTCCTTCCTAAAATTAGGAGGCCAAAACTGCACACAATACTCCAGGTGTGGTCTCACTAGGGCTCTGTACAACTGCAGAAGGATCTCTTTGCTCCTATATTCGATACCTCTTGTTATAAAGGCCAACATGCCATTTACTTTCTTCATTACCTGCTGTACCTGCATGCTTACTTTCATAGACTGATGTACAAGGACCCCCAGTTCCTTTGTACTTCCCCTTTTCCCAACTTGACGGCATTTAGATGGTAATCTGCCTTCCTGTTTTTGCTACGACAGTGGATAACCTCACATTTATCCGCATTAAACTTCATCTACCATGCATCTGCCAACTCCCCCAACCTGTCCAAGTCACCCTGCATTCTCATAGCATCCTCCTCACAGTTCACACTGCCACCCAGCTTTGTGTCATCTGCAAATTTGCTAATGTTACTTTGAATCCCTTCATCCAAATCTTTGATGTATATTGTAAATAGATGCGGTCCCAGCACCGAGCCTTGCGGTACCCCACTAGTCACTGCCTGCCATTCTGAAAGGGACCCGTTAATCCCTACTCTTTGTTTCTTGACTGCCAACCACTTTTCTATCCATGTCAGCACTCTACCCCAAATACGATGTGCCCTAATTTTGCCCACTAATCTCCTACATGGGACCTTATCAAATGCTTTCTGAAAGTCCAGGTACACTACATCCACTGGCTCTCCCTTGTCTATTTTCCTAGTTACATCTTCAAAAAATTCCAGAAGATTAGTCAAGCATGATTTCCTCTTTGTAAATCCATGCTGACTCGGACCGATCCTGTTACTGCTATCCAAATGTTCGGCTATCTCATCTTTTATAATTGACTCCAGCTTCTTCCCCACCACCGATGTCAGGCTAACTGGTCTATAATTCCCTGTTTTATCTCTCCCACCTTTCTTAAAAAGTGGGATAAGTGGGATAAAATTAGCTACTCTCCAATCCACAGGAAGTGATCTTGGGTCTATAGAACATTGGAAAATTATCACCAATGCTTCCACGATTTCTAGAGCCACTTCCTTAAGTACCCTGGGATGCAGACCATCAGGCCCTGGGGATTTATCAGCCTTCAGTCCCATCAGTCTATCCAACACCATTTCCTGCCTAATGTGGATTTCCTTCTGTTCCTCTGTCACCCCAGATCCTCTGACCACTACTATATCAGGAAGATTGTTTTTGTCCTCCTTAGTGAAGACAGATCCAAAGTACCTGTTCAACTCATCTGCCATTTCCTTGTTCCCCACAATAAATTCACCTTTTTCTGTCTTCAAGGGTCCAACTTTGGTCTTAACTAATTTTTTCCTCCTCACATATCTAAAGAAGTTTTTACTATCCTGCTATATATTCTTGGCTAGCTTACCTTCGTACCTCATCTTTTCTCCCCGTATTCTCTTTTTGGTTATCTTCTGTTGTTCTTGAAACATTACCCAATCCTCTTGCTTCCCGCTCATCTTTGCTATGTTGTACTTCTTCGCTTTAATTTTTATACTGTCCCTGACGTCCCTTGTCAGCCATGGTCGTCCCTTTCTCCCATTGGAATATTTCTTCCTCCTAGGAATGAAGTGAACCTGCACCTTCTGTATTATTCCTAGAAACACCTGCCATTTTTGTTCCACTGTCATCCCTGCTGGTGTATCTTTCCAGTCAACTTTGGCCAGTTCCTCTCTCATGGCCCCATGGTCCCCTTTATTCAACTGCAACCTGACACCTCTGATCTACTCTTCTCCCTCTCCAATTGTAGATTAAACCTGACCATGTTATGGTCACTACCCCCTAATGGCTCATTAATCTCGAGGTCCTTTATCAAATCCGGTTCATTACATAACACTAAATCCAGAATTGCCTTCTCCCTGGTAGGCTCCAATACAAGCTGCTCTAAGAATCCATCACAAAGGCACTCTACAAAGTCCCTTTCTTGGGGTCCAGTACCAATCTGATTTTCCCAGTCTACCTGCATATTGAAATCTCCCATAACAACCACAGCATTACTTTTGCTGCAAGCCAATTTTAACTCCTGATTCAACTTGCGTCCTATGTCCAGGCTACTGTTTTGGGGGCGGTAGATTAGTCCCATTAGGGTCTTTTTACCCTTACAATTCCTTAGTTCTATCCATACTGACTCCAAATCTCCTGTTTCAATGTCACCCCTTGCAAGGGACTGAATTTCATTCCTCACCAACAGGGCAACCCCACCCCCTCTGCCCACCAGTCTGTCTTTTCGATAGGAGGTATACCCTTGAATATTTAGTTCCCAGCCCTGGCCCTCTTGCAGCCATGTCTCAGTAATTCATGTAAAAATTGTAAATTGTCCCTATTGTGTTGGATAGTGCTAGTGTATGGGGGTTATAGCTGGTTGATGCGGATTCAGTGGGCCAATGGGCCTGTTTCCACGCTGTATCTCTAAAGTAAAGGAAAGACTGAGAATTTGTGCCTCAGGGGACCTGCAAATCGAGAGGTACTTTCTTGGTGTTAACACATTGTGCAGCCCAGTGGCGCAGTTAGCAGAACTGCTGCATCATAGCGCCAGAGACCTGGGTTCAATCCTGATCTCAGGTGCTGTCTGGAGGGAGGTTGCGTTCTCACTGTGAGCGCTTGCGTTTCTTTCAGGTGCTCTGGTTTCCTCCCACAACCCAAAGACATGTGGGTTTGTAGTTTAATTGCCCTCTGTAAATTGCTTTTTGTGCGTAGGAAGTGGATGCGAAAGTGGAATAATATAGAACTAGTGTGAACAGGTGATCGATGGTCAATGTGAGCTTGGTGGGCCGAAGGCTCTGTTTTCATACTGTATCTTTCAATCAATCAACTGACCGACTGACCAACTGATGAACAAACACAAGTGTAGAAGGGGTATGGTCACATTCAGCAATATTTACTGATGGTGGACTCCCACATGTAGACTGAAGCGTAACGGAAGTGTATCTAAGTGACAAGTGTTATTTTAAGATCACACTAATCTCTCCATCTCAAGTAAACAGATTTTCTCACTCGATGACAAATTATTTTCCCTATGATATTCGCAAACAATTCTTAATCAGGGAATTGCTTAGCCAACATGAATTCAATTATTGGAGGATGATGCACATAGGTAGTCAAAGTGGTGAAGCCAGTGAGGTTCTAGTCCAGCAGACTACTTTGTCTTGGACAGTGCCACAATTTTTTCCTGCTTTTCGGACAACACTGACTTGGAGCCATATGTATGCTCCCATGGTTAGGCCCAGACAGCTCTCCTAGCACAATAGGTCAGAAGTTCTTTCCGCTACTTCTTATTGTTGACTGATGTTCATATTGTGCATATAACCCGCTGAGTTTCTCCAGCAATTTTGTCTACCTTCATATTGTGCATAGTGGAGGTAGCTGAAACTTCTCTACAACATTGGTGGCAATCTATCAGCGTCATCGAAACCATTAATTTGTCTCTCACTACATAGCCAAACAGAGGATCCCAATCCATCTTTTTCTTTCCCCTTCTCCCTTCCTCTATGCCTTCTCTGTGCTGCCGGATTTTGGGTTCTAGCTGCTGGCAAAAAGCTAACCTGACACAATTGATTTAACATATAACCTGCATGGCCAATGCCAGCCAATTTCATAGACGTTGCTTTATCTATTAATTGGAACAAACTGTATACTGGGAAAAGAGTTGCAAGAAGGTTGTAGTTTTGGAGATCCAGGATATTGTACCTGATTTAATGTTGGAGGAAAGAATCTACTGGGAAAGATTTCTTAGAGTATTAACAATAACAATCCCCATCTCACATTAGCTTTGCCATAAGCAACTCATCAAATTAAGTAGGAACAGAAAAGTTGCTTCAGATATTTCTGAAATGTTCTTACTATATTGAGATGAAATATTAACCTTTCAAAAGTCATTCATGCATAGAAAAAAAAAAAATATATATATATATATACATAACTAAAGCTCTGATCTTGGTATCTTCCGGTTTGCGCAGTCATTCTATTTGCGCAAAAGCGGTACACGAGAGCGCTATGATTTTTTGCCAGCTTACTCGCCCTTCTCCTCCTGCACCAAGTTTTGTTCCGATCGGTGGTCTAATGTAAAAGTTAGCGATGTCTAAAAATTGCACGTGCGCAGATCGATCTACTCTCATGCCAGTCGGCGCCGCGTGGATTGTTTTTTACTCCTGTCACTCCGCAGGATGGTCCGCCCCTTCCTGCGCCATCACGTCTTTATTGGAGCTGAGGGAGGCTCTGGATGACCACACCCCTCCGCCCCTCGGCCACACACACCCCCTTTCCCTCCACTACGGCTCCTCAACGCTCGCTGATCACCCCACACCCACCCCCCCCCCCCCGCCCCAACACCCTGCCCCCACAACCACACCCCTCCCCCACACCCCTGCCTCACACAACTCCCCCTTTGCCCCCACAACCTCCCCTGTCCACACACCCTTCCTCAAATTAGGGTACGAGGATTTACAAGGATATTACCAAGGCTCAAGGGCCTGTTCTACAGGGAGAGGTTGAGCAGGCTAGGAGTGTATTCCTTGGAGTGCAGGAGGATGAGGGGTGACCTGATAGAGGTGTACAAAAATGTGAGAGGAATAGATTGGGTAAATGCACAGTATCTTTTGCCCAGAGAAGGGGAATCAAGAACAAGAGGACATAGGTTTAAGGTGAGGGGGATGGATAGATTAAATAGGAACATGAGGGGTCATCTTCCTCTGTTGTATATCTTTTAGACCTGCAGCTCCATTGAGGCGAGCCAGGCCAATGTGTCATCGTCCAGGTCAATCAGACCTCGTTCACCATTCGGTGGCCGATGTTTGGGGCAACTGGTGACTATGTGCTCCACTGTCTGTGTTGGGTCCCCACACTCGCAGGAGGTGCTGTCCGCGAGGCCCCACGTCTTCATCGCTACTCCATAGCGTCCGATGCCTGTCCTCAAGCGGTTGAGGGTTGTCCACTGTTTTTGGGGCAGGTCCTGGCCAGGAATGTCCATGGGGTTATTGATGTACTGGTGTAGCCTAGATGGTTCCGCTGACTTCCACTGGTCTCTCCATCTCGTCTTGACCCAGGCGGCCTTAGAAGCATCAGCCGGTGTTGTGCAGAGCAGCTCTTGGGCTTGCATGGCAAAGGGGTGCCGTGACTTGAGGCGCACTCGTCGTGGTGTCTCTGTGACGATCTGATGGAGGAGGTGGGATTCACTGGTCTGTGCCTTTCGAGAGAGGGCCAGCGTGGCTGCTTCTCATCTGATGTTGGCCGGGACGATGCCAGCGAGGACGGGCAGTTGGTTTACTGGGGTGGCTTGTAGGAATCCGGAGACAGTCCGCAGGGCGCTGTTGAGGGCAGCATCCAGCTTCTTGGCGTGAGGGCTACGGCACCAGACCGGGGCGTAGTACTCGGCGGCTGAGAGCATGAGGAGTGATGTTTTTACACAAAGAGTGATGGGTTCATGGAACAAGTTGCTGGAGGAAGTAGTTGAGGCAGATACTGTTTCAGTGACATTTGGATAGGTACAAGTATAGGATAGGTGTAGAGGGTTATGGGTGAAGTGCGGGCAGGTGGAACTGGTGTAGGTGGGGCATGTTGGTCGGTATGGGCAAGTTGGGCTGAATGGCATATTTCCACGCTGTATGACTGACTTTAAAACGTTATGAAACACATAAGCTGCAAAGTGATGCCAGATATCCTCTGCCCATTTATTGATGCTTCCTCCAATGTTCTTTGACCAAACTAAGATAGTCAGATAGTCAATAATATATCAAAATGAAAGATACTAAAAGTCACAAGAGATTTCAAATGCTGGAATCTTGAACAGTACACAGGGTGCTGGAGGAACTCAGCAGGTCAGGCAGCATCAGCGAGGGAATGGACAGCCGATGTTTTGCATTGGAGACCCTCATTCGGACGAAGGGTTCCAACCAAAAATGTCATCTGTCCATTCCCTCTCCAGATGCTGCCTGACCCGCTGTATTCCTCCAGCACTTTGTGTTTTACAACTCCGGAGAAACTGCTTTACCCAGGCTATGTTACGAATCTGAAACTCATTACCACAGGAAATAACTAAATGGAATAGAACGTGGCTCAGAGTATCAAGACGGAACGAACAGAAGGATATGTTATGAGGTTAGACAAAGAAGCTCTTGGTATGGATCTGTTAACCAAATGAACATTGAACCCTTGATAATCTTCAGCACAGGGGCACCTTATGGTGTGTGCTCACTCTGCTGCTCTGCTCACTTGATACCCATGACTGTGTAGCTGGGCACAGTACCAACTCCATCTTTAAATTCACCAACACTAACACTGTTGTTGGATGAATTACTGGTAATGATGAGACAGAATATAGGATGGGGCTCACTCATCTGATTGAACGGTGTGAGAACAACAACCTTGCTTTCAGTGTCAGTAAGACCAAGGAGCTGATTGTTGACTTTAGAAGAGGAAGGACGGAAATCCACAAAACTATCCTTAAAGATATTGGAGAGAGTCAACAACTTCAAGTTCCTGAATGTGCATATCTCTGAAGATCTGTTGTGGGCACAGCACATTGATGCAATCTTAATGAAAGCCCGCCAACACATCTACTTCCTTAGAGGATTGAGGACATTTTGAACGTCAACAAATATTCTCAAACTTCTGTAGAAGTACGATAGAGAGCATATTGACTGGTTGCAGGAATGTGGGAGATTGCAAAAAAGTGGTGGACACTGCCTGGTCCATCACATGGTACTGATCTGCACTCATCAAAAGGATTTATAGGAGGTGTGTCCTCAAAAAGGAAGTCAGCATCATCAAGGACCCACACCACACTGGCCACACTGACATTTCACACCCATCATCATGGAGGTATAGGATTCTGAAACCTGTGACCTCCAGCTTCAAGAGCAGCTTCTCCGTAACAAGAATAAGGATCTTGAACACTACAACCAACTAAACCTTGAACTATGAACTCTCTTGTTTGCACTAGGGACTTTGGGCTTTTGTTTTGAACTGATATTGTTCTTTTTAATCTATTGAACTTGTTCATGAAAGAACTGCTGATGCTGGAAAAATCAAAGGTAGACAATACTGAAGAAACTCAGCGGGTGAGGCAGCATCTATGGAGCGAAGGAATAGGCGATGTTTTGGGTCGAGACCCTTCTTCAGACTGAAAAGTCACCTATTCAGCATTTTTGTCTACCTTTCTTTTGTTTATCGTTTTGGGGGTTGAAGAACTGAAAGAAATTTTCATTAGGCAAGAAATAGTATTGGGTAACCTAATGGGAGTGAAGGATGATAAATCCCCTGGGCCTGATGGTCTGCATCCCAGGGTCCTCAGGGAGGTGGCTCTAGAAATAGTGGATGCATTGGTGATCATTTTCCAATGTTCAATAGATTCAGGATCAGTTCCTGTGGATTGGAGGATACCTGATGTTATCCCACTTTTCAAGAAAGGAGCGAGAGAGAAAACGGGGAATTACAGACCAGTTAGCCTGACTTCGGTGGTGGGAAAGATGCTGGAGTCAATTATTAAAGAGGTAATAATGGGGCATTTAGATAGCAGTAAAAGGATTGGTTCAAGTCAACATGGATTTATGAAAGGGAAATCATGCTTGACTAATCTTCTGGAATTTTTTGAGGATGTGACAAGTAAAATGGATGAAGGGGTGCCAGTGGATGTAGTGTATCTAGACTTTCAGAAAGCCTTTGACAAGGTCCCGCACGGGAGACTGGTGACTAAAATTAGAGCACATGGTTTTGGGGGTAGGGTGTTGACATGGATAGAAAATTGGTTGGCAGACCAGAAGCAAAGTGTAGGAGTGTACAGGTCCTTTTCAGAATGGCAGGCAGTGGCGAGTGGAGTGCCGCAAGGCTCGGTGTTGGGGCCGCACCGTTTACCATATATATTAATGATTTGGAAGAGGAAATTAGGAGCAACACTAGGAGGTTTGAGGATGACACAAAGCTGGGTGGCAGTGTGAACTGTGAAGAGGATGTTAGGAGGTTGCAGGGTGACCTGGACAGGTTGAGTGAGTGGGCAGATGCATGGCAGATGCAGTATAATATAGATAAATGTGAGGTTATCCACTTTGGCAGCAAAAACAAGGGGGCAGATTATTATCTCAATGGGGTTAGGTTAGGTAAGGAGGAGGTGTAGCGAGACCTGGGCGTCCTTGTACACCGGTCACTGAAAGTTGGCTTACAGGTACAGCAGGCAGTGAAGAAAGCTAATGGAATGTTGCCCTTCATAACAAGAGGATTTCAGTATAGGAGTAAAGAGGTTCTTCTGCAGTTGTATAGGGCTCTGGTGAGACCACATCTGGAGTATTGTGTACAGTTTTGGTCTCCTAATCTGAGGAAGAACATCCTTGTGATTGAGGCAGTGCAGCGTAGGTTCACGAGATTGATCCCTGGGATGGTGGGACTGTCATATGAGGAAAGATTAAAAAGACTAGGCTTGTATTCACTGGAGTTTAGAAGGATGAGTGGTGATCTTATAGAAACATATAAAATTATAAAAGGACTGGACAAGCTAGATGCAGGAAAAAAAATTCCCAATGTTGGGCGAGTCCAGAACCAGGGGCCACAGTCTTCGAATAAACGGGAGGTCAATTAAGACTGAGGTGAGAAAAAACTTTTTCACCCAGAGATTTGTGAATTTATGGAATTCCGTGCCACAGAGGGCAATGGAGGCCAAGTCACTGGATGGATTTAAGAGAGAGTTAGATAGAGCTCTAGGGGCTAGTGGAGTCAAGGGATATGGGGAGAAGGCAGGCACGGGTTATTGATAGGGGACGATCAGCCATGATCACAATGAATGGCGGTGCTGGCTCGAAGGGACGAATGGCCTCCTCCTGCACCTACTTTCTATGTTTCTCTGTTTCTATGTGTTATCTATGAGTTGTGCCTTTACAGACCTGTTATGCTGCTGCAAGTGAGAATTTAATTGTTCCATTTTCAGTACATATGCCAATTAAATACTTGCCAGGTTAAACTATTCTCTTCTGCCTGCAGTTGATCCATATCCCTCCATGCTCTGCCAAAATTCTCTTCATGGATATGCACTAGACATGCTATAATTCCATGGTCCTAAACTTAAATAACACAGCATGTGATTACGAGAAGTAATCATATTTAGGGAAACTGAAAATCCAGGCATTCCTGCACTGGAATTTCCCTGGATTTTAATTTCACAGCCCGTATGTTTTCATTCATGCAGATTCCTCTCCAGGAAACCATTACCTTTGACAGGTTTGTATCCTCTTTGGATAAGGATCGGTCCAGTGGAAATGCAGCCAAGGAGCAGGTAAGGAGCCAGTGTCTGGGTTATTGGCTGATGTAAGGAACCAGTGTCTGTGTTATTGGCTGATGGAGGAGGTGGCGAAGAATCCGTATTCTGGGATGAAGCACAAGCTTCCAGATGAACTGCTCACTACCATTTGTTCAACCACAGGATAGATCTACCATTGCCATGGCCAGAATTGACCACTCAACATTTATTGCCTTTGGGGAAGAGTCTCTGCGCTGCCTCTAACTGCAGCAGCCAATGTGGTGAAGTCACTCACTTTGTGCCGTCGAGTAGGGAGCCCCAGGATTTAGCTGCAATGGAGGAACAACAAAACCTTTCCTTGTCTGGATGGATGGAATGGAACTCACAGGTTATGGTATCCCATGCACTTGATGCCCTTGTCTCTGTGAGTGGTCTCAATCGCAGCTGCTGTCAGAGATGACTCGGCGAGTGCCCTAAGTAGCTTTTTGATGACGTTTACTTTTTGTGGATTGTACGCACTGCAGCAATCGGGACTGAATGTTTAAAGTTGCAGATGGGTTGCTAATTAAACAGGCTGCTTCGTCCCAGATGGTGTCGAGCTTCCTGAGTATTGGAGCTGCAGTTATTGACACAGATGGAGGATTTTTAATGATGCGTCTGACTCTTTTGGATGCTGGAAACAATTTGAGGAGATCAGAGCCACTTGGCAGATACAGCTTTGTAGCAATAACCATTTCCAACACCTCCACTTCCCATCAACTGTATTATCATTGATGAATACCCCATCATCAAATTCATGCAAGATCTCCATTGACCGGGATCTTCATTGATGGCCTCAAGTGCGGATGTAAAGCTGTAGAATACCCAGATCTGTACCCACATTTGAGGTTATCAATAAAGATCCCAGTCAATGGGGATCCTGCATGAAGTTGATGATGGCGTATTCACCAATTATAATGCAGTTGATGGGAAGGGGAGGCATTAGAAATGGTTATTGCTGCACTTGTCAGGGGTTATGGTGAGAAGACAGGAGAATGGGGCTCGGAGGGAGAGATAGGTCAGCCATGATTGAATGGCGGAGTTGACTTGATGGGCCGAATGGCCTAATTTTTCTCCTATCACATGACCTTATGACCTTATTATCTGAAGAGCAGCTAGTGAAACTTAAAGCAGTGTGATCTGTGAAATCCTTATTTCTGGAATTAAAGCAGAGAATGCTGGTAATATTCAGCAGCTGTGGTAGCTTCTATGAGAACCAGACTGAACATTTCATTAATTTGAAACATTAATTCTGTTTCCCTACAAATTCCATGCAATTCCATTGCTTTCTCTAGAGTGCCTGAGGCTGAAGGGTCCTGTCATGAAACATCACCTATCTCCACATTCTCCAGAGATGGTGCCTGGCCCGCTGAGTTATTCCAGCATTTTGTGTCTTGTTTTGGTGACCTTATTTACCATCGTGGAATTATCAAAGACTAGAGGGCATAGCTTTAAGGTGAAAGGGGCAAACTTCAAAGGAGATGTGCAGGGTGGATTTTTCATACAAAGAGTGGAGGGTGCCTGGAATGCATTGTTTAATTTGGCATCACGTTTGGCACTCTTCCTGTGCTGTGCTATTTTATGTTCTATGACATTGAAAATTTCCAGAATTGTATTCTTTTATTTAATCTTTCCAGCATCTGATTTTTGTTTTGTACATTCTGAAACATCAATGGTAGGCCATGAGAAAATTGTGCAGGGTCATTTGAGCTTTGGGATCATTGACCGCCAATAGGCATTACCATCTTCATTTGTGGAAGATATGACTTTTAAAAGTTCAAAGGTTCTTTATTAATCACATACACCAAATGGTGTAGTGAAACGCGGATTGCTATTGCAGCACATAAAAAAGAAAACAACATAACAATAATAAAGAAATTTAAACATTAAAACATCCCCCCACAATTTTTCCCATTATGAGGGAAGGCACAAAGTCCAGTCCCCATCCCCATGTCCATCCATAGTCGGGCCTATTGAGGTCTCTGCAGTCGCTTTTACGGAGGCCTGATGTTCCAGGCCCTTCTCGCCGGATGATGGTGCTCCGGCGTCGGGAGAACCATCACAGCGGCATGGGAAACCTGGAGCGGCCGCTTCCTTACCGGAGACCGCGGCTTTCGAAGCCGACAGGCCGCACTGGATGGAGCTCCACCACTGGCGATCTCGGCGAGAGATCCCAGGCTTCCGATGTTAAAGTTCAGCGCCGCCGCCCACGGCAAGCCGCTCCACAGACCCACAGCTCCGCGATGTTTTTATCGGCAGTCCCGACATACCGGAGTTCCAGTGCGGCGACCCGGGCAAGGCATCGCCCGCTCCATGATAGCGCTCCAGTGCTGCGCCGCCGCCGAAGCTGAGGTTCTGGGTGGTCCCCTCAGGAAACGCCGTTCCAGGCCCGCTGGTAGGCCGCGAGGACGGGTCGAAGGTGCTGCTCGGAGAAAAGCCGCCTCTCCGGCCAAGTAGGAAGAGGCAGTCTCCCCCTCCACTCCCCCTCCACCCACCCCTCACCCCCACATAAAAAAGACTATAGCTCCAAAAAACAAAACACTCAATTCACAAAAAAATTAAAAAAGAGGTGTAAAACGGACAGCTGCAGGCTGGGCAGTCATAACCATACAGGACGGCGCCCACGACTTTTAATCGGAAGAGTGGCTTCATCTTGGCTTCCATTGCCTACAATTTTATGAAACCTCTTTATCAAAATTCTTAATTAAGTACTGCCTTGTGTCAAGGATTGTCACCCCATGGAATTCAGATCTTCTAAACTAAGATTGTTAGAAGGCTTGACTTGACTGAGCCTGGCTGTTCCCAACGGTGCAACAATGAGTAAGTTATTCATTAGTAAATGCTACACGATTTTTTGACAACATTCCCATCACTTTTTCTATGGTTAGCAATTGGGTTTTTCCTACTTTTGAAATTTGTCATTTTGTTACCTAATAATATATTTAGTTTACTAACAATATGGCTGCTTCTGGAGCACATAGAAACAGTGAAACAGGCCCTTCAGCCTACCTATCTCTGCTGACCATTTTGACAGCCTATACTAATTCTACTTGCCTGCATTAATTCCATTGCTATGCCTTGCTCATCCAAATATCTTTCCAGATCACTCTTTAATGTTGTTACTGGGGACCAGCCTCTTCCCCCCCAGTTATCAGGCTTGAGAAAAGTCCTTCCATAAACTGGGTTCGATTTACCTCAACCCCATTGAGGACATTGAATTTTGTCTAAGGAACTGAAGTTCTACAATGCTGAGAGATATATTCTCCACCCTGTATCTTCGTCTTCGCTCTATCTGTTGTATTTGAGTTTGACGATTGTATCTATTTATGGTATATCTGATCTGTTTAGACAGAATACAAAACAAAGCTTTTCACTGTACCTTGGTACACGTGACAATAATGAACCCAAACCCAAACCTGTGGCTGTCATCTCCTCTGATAGCTCATTCTAGATACCAACTATTTTAAAGAATAATTTACCCCTTACCCCCCCCCCATTTATCTATTTTCTATGACTTTAACCTATTCTTACTAGTTTTAGATGCATCTATCTATCATATCTCTGCTTCTCATAACTTTATATACCTTTATCATGTCACCTCTATATCTCTTTCACTCCAATGGACAACACAGCTTTTCCAATCTCCCCTTAATATGCAAACACTCCAATCCTGGTAATATATTTGTAAATCTTCTCTGCACCCACTCCAACTTAATCACATATTTCCTGTAGCATGGTGGCCAGAACTACATACAATACTCCAAGTGTGTCCTAACCAATATTTTATACAATTGTAACATGACATCCTGACTCTTGTACTCACTGCTTCAGCCTATGCATGTAAACAGGTCAGATGCTTTCTTCACTACC
The DNA here is from genome assembly GCF_010909765.2 of Amblyraja radiata. Lineage (NCBI taxonomy): Eukaryota > Metazoa > Chordata > Chondrichthyes > Rajiformes > Rajidae > Amblyraja > Amblyraja radiata. The sequence goes on from NC_045956.1 coordinate 117,440,383, forward strand.
CTGTCTACTCATATTGTTACTTTCAAGGAACTACGTACTTGTACTCCTTGGTTTTTCTGTTCAACAACACTTCTCGGGGGCCCACTATTCACTGTGTATATCCTGCCTGGGTTAACTACCCAAAATATATAATTTGGGACTTGACCAAATTAAATTCTATCTGCCATTCCCTTGCATTAAATCACAGCAGCCAGGATGCCATCAGGAACCCCAGCCGTGGTATCCTGTGTGATTTGTTGTTTTGTTTATACCATGTGTCATGTATTATTGTCCATCTCCAGCAGCTTCAGAAATGTACAAAACAAAATTGGTTAAAAACTTGCTTCTGTGACACAGAAGAGCTCAGAAGGGGAAAAGAATCACTGAGCAATTTTTTTGTAAATGAAGACGTACAGCAGGCAGTGAAGAAAGCTAATGACATGTTGGCCTTCATAACAAGAGGAGTTGAGTATAGGAGCAAAGAGTTCCTTCTACAGTTGTACAGAGCCCTAGTGAGACCACGCCTGGAGTATTGTGTGGAGTTTTGGTCTCCAAATTTGAGGAAGGACATTCTTGCTTTTGAGGGAATGCAGCGATGGTTCACCAGGTTAATTCCCGGGAAGGCAGGATTGTCATATGTTGGAAGAAGTGGCTGGGCTTGTATACACTGGAATTTAGAAGGATGAGAGGGTTTCTTATTGAAATATAAGATTATTAAGGGATTGGACGCACTGGAGGCAGGAAACATGTTCCCGATGTTGGGGGCGTCCAGAACCAGGGGCCACCGTTTAAGAATAATGGGTAGGCCATTTAGAACGGAGATGAGGAGGAACTTTATCGCCCAGAGAGTTGTGAATCTGTGGAATTCTCTGCCTCAGAAGGCAGCAGAGGCCACTTCTCTGGACGCTTTCAAGAGAGAGTTAGATAGAGCTCTTGGAGATAGTGGAGTCAAGGGATATGGGGAGAAGGCAGGAACGGGGTACTGATTGTGGATGATCAGCCATGATCACAGTGAATGGTGGCGCTGGCTCGAAGGCCCGAATGGCCTACTGCTTCTATTATCTATTATCTATTGCAGTCTTGAGTAGATTTGGCAAGAATGAAAACTACAATTTGATCTACATGATGTGAAGTTGTTCATCTATGTCTATAGTAATTTGCTAAGATTGAGGGCAGATATGTTTTAACTCAGATATGTTTTAACTACTTTTTTCTGAACTTGCCTTGGTGCTATCTCTGAACCATGTTTACATTTTTTAATGGTCATTTTTAGATAAGTGAGTAAGAGCAGATATTACTGGACACAGAAAGTCTACAAGTATATGGTGGGTGGCACGGTGGTGCAATGGTAGAGTTTTTGCCTTACAGTGCCAGAGAACCCAGGTTCAATCCTAAGTACGGGTGCTGTTTGTACAGAGTTTGTACGTTCTCCCCGTGACATGTGTGGGTTTCCTCCAAACATGTACAGATTTGTAAGCTAAATGGCTTGGTAAAATTGTTAAAATTGTCCCCCTAGTTTGTGTTGGATAATGTTAGTGTGCGGAGATCACTGGTCGGTGTGGACTCGGTGGGCCAAAGGGCCTGTTTCCGTACGGTATTTCTAAACTAAAAACAAATCTACATCTTGCTAATCTCACCATAATGCCTTCTTCCTTCTCACCATCAATTATGAAGTAGTGTAATTTCTAAAATATCATCATAATTAATATTAAATTGTACTGATATCTTGAATACACATTTGTATTATGCTTTCAATAACTTAGATCTCCAGGACCCAGAATCAATATTTGTAGAGAAGTCTCTTTTCAAATATATTCTATCATTTTCTTATTTTCTTAGACTCTTGTAAGTGTTTTGATTACAATGGGCTTCGCAAAAATTTTGCCAATGGAATTCAGATTTTCTTTGATATTATAAAGATCACGATTTTCCCTGCTGACCAAATAGCAGCATCATAACCAGAACTAACAGAGATAATGTCTGTACACTGGGACCTGATTAAAGCATCTAGATAAACTCCTGCACAAAAAAAGTGTGAGAACCATCAGTGCTGTCATTAAACCTGAAAGCAGTATGGTGGGCAGTTGAATACCAGTGGGGAACGGACACAATTGTGTGCAGAATTTCTCATCAGTTGGCTGCCTGCACAAATGTGTTGTTACAACTGATATCACTGGATGGAAAATATTAATTTTTCATATTCTGTGTGTGGTCAACGATGGGGATCAGAGTAGAACTCAGTCTGGCATTCATTTCAATAAGTTCAGTTCTGCTGTCCTTTGTCAAAGTGAATCATAGCTGTGCCACATGGCTAGTTTCTTCCTACTGCTCCCTGCTTTAGCCCAGCCTAAGCTTGCAGAACAAAAAAAACATTGTTAAACGTGTTTATTATATAAATAAAAACATTTGTAAAAAAAAAATATAGGAACTGGACGTGATTTTTTATATCATTAGACAACTCCTTCACGTTTTTGAATGCAGAAAATAAATAATGATTGTGGAAACAAAAAAAACATGTCCTCATAAGGTTGGGGAGCAGGTGCTAAGTTGGTGGAATGATCATGATTAGGCTTCCGAAGTTTCCACTTCAAGACATCCAGAGCATCTGATTTTGTTGTGCAAATGAAGGACTGCAGATGCTGGTTTATGCTAAAGAGAGACACAAAATGCTGGAGTAACTCAATGGGTCAGGTAGCATCTCTGGAGGAAAAGGGTGGATGATGTTTCAGGTCGGGACCCTTCTTCAGACTGAAGATGTGTTCTGGCCTGAGATGTCACTTATCCTTTTCCTCCAGAGATGCTGCCTCACTCACTGAGTTACTCCAGTATTTTGTGTCTCTCTTTAGCATAAACCAGCATCTGCAGTCCTTCATTTGTACAACAAAATCAGATGCTCTGGATGTCTTGAAGTGGAAACTTCAGAAGCCTAATCATGATCATTCCACCAACTTAGCACCTGCTCCCCAACCTTATGAGGACATGTTGAAGGGAGCTGGAGCCTGGAGTTTATCCCTCTGATGGTATCAGAAGATATTTCAAAATTTGCTCAGTTTTCCTCACAGGGGGAAATAATAAATGTCTGAGATCTATGTATAGAGCTAATAAAGAGATATGTTCTCACCCTCCAACTTCATTGGCACTAGTGGGGTAGTTGGTGGAGCAGTCATTATATTCTGCACTTGTGAGAGTTTCTCAGGCTGAACTGTGAATGAATTACATTAACATCTCCCTGCAGGAGTTAAAGTAACTTCCTTGGAGGCAGGCAAGGTGGATCGGGGGTCGGGCTGCTGGTGAAAGAGAGCAGAAGGAATCAGCAGTTCTAGTGGTATTGGCCACTTTGGTACATCCATTCTTGAGATCAAAGTGCTCCTGTTGATGTCAAACTGTGAACTATGGTGAAGGCAGGAATGCTGAGGAGGGTGATAAGCATTTGGATAAGTTCAGGCAAGGTAAGACTTTTTCTCTTCTTTTATTCCAATAGTTACTAGAAAGGTAGTCTAGTTGCAAGTGAAATATGAGGCGCTGTTCCTCCAATTGACATCATGGTCAATGCAGACATGGTGGGATTAGGACCTCTTTCTGTGCTGTACTCTTCGATGTTCTATGTTGGTTTTCTGGAGGAGTGCAACTTATGACAAGATCTGTGAAAGTTCAGAGCCGATGCATTTCTCTGGTAATGATCAGCAGTAGCATTATTTCAAAAAAAGGACTAAACCTGTTTCACATTAAACAATTTATTTCAAATGTTTCATTCCCCTCCCTTCAGAGTAGAGAAAGGAAAGCCATATAAATGCAATAAAATGTCACCAATCAGGAAATACCAACCATATATCACAACGAAATTGGAAATAATTGCAATTCATCATCTATGTTTCGTACTAAGTGATGTGTAGCTGAATTTTCCTCGGGCTTGTCTTAAAATTTGAATTAATATTTTATCCAGAATAAATTAAGTTCAAGTTCAAGTTCAAGTGAGTTTATTGACCCTGCTAGGACAATTACATTCTTGCTTTGCTTCAGCACACAGAACATAGTAGGCATTTACTACAAAACAGATCAGTGTGTCCATATTCCATAATATAAATATATACACACATGAATAAATAAACTGATAAAGTGCAAATAACAGAATGTGGTTATTAATAATCAGAGTTTTGTCCGAGCCAGGTTTAATAGCCTGATGGCTGTGGGGAAGTAGCTATTCCTGAACATGGTTGTTGCAATATTCAGGCTCCTGTACCTTCTACCTGAAGGTAGCAGGGAGATGAGTGTGTGGCCAGGATGGTGTGTGTCTTTGATGATACTGCCTGCCTTTTTGAGGCAGCGACTGCGATAGATCCCCTCGATGGAAGAGAGGTCAGAGCCGATGATGAACTGGGCAGTGTTTACTATTTTTTGTAGTCTTTTCCTCTCCAGAGCACTCAGGTTGCCAAACCAAGCCACGATGCAACCGGTCAGCATATTCTCCACTCTGCACCTGTAGAAGTTAGAGTGAGTCCTCCTTGACAAACCGACTCTCCGTAATCTTCTCAGGAAGTAGAGGCGCTGATGAGCTTTCTTGATAATTGCATTTCATTGCAGTTCTCGGACCAGGAAAGATCTTCAGAGATGTGCACGCCCTGGCAACTGCAACCTATTTTTAATGTAGTTGATCATAATATAATTTTGACAGGCCTAGATTTGTTAAGTAATGAAGACTAAGATATCCTTTAGAAATTATTCCATTTGGTGTGGCAGCAGAGTAAATATACCTTTGCGTTTATAAATACATACAATTACTGTTTTTTTTGTGATGTGAGATAGAGAAAAAACAACTCTGAAGACATTTGCAAATATTGAAGTTCTGCTGCAATGAGAGAATGTGTAGGTGCTTTGAAATCTATATTACTAAAACTCTGATCTTGACCACTTCCTGTTATCCTGTAAATTGATTTTAGAAAAAACGCTGCGACTTACGGCTGTGATTTTTGGCCATCTTACTCAGAGGTCCGCTGTGCAGGACAAGAGGATTTTTCCCATTGATGAAAAATAAAAGAGTTATTAGTGTTTTAAAAATGCTGAGATTCTCTCTCCTGTAGGTCACGCCCCTTCCGGAGGGACTATAAAACCCGGAAGTGTTGAGTGCCTCAGTCAGACTCTGCAAGATGGGGTAGCAAGAAGGTTATGTCTCTCAGTGTCAGCTGTGAACAACACTGTACACATGTCTACTAAACTGTGAGTGTGGTTTTACTGACCTTGAGTGCCCTTAAAGTGGTTTGAAAATGAAAATGTGGTTGGTTTGAAATAAAGCAAAGCAAATGGTGGTTGGTGGTGGTTGGTTTGAAATAAAGCACTGCAAATGGTTGTTGGTGGTGGTTCGTTTGAAATGCCAAATTATTAAAAGTCTAAACTTGTCAACTTCCTGTTCCACTGTATATTGATTTTAGATAAAACACTACCACTTACGGCTGTGATTTTTGGCCATCTTACTCAGTCCCCCTCCCTCATCAGGTGCAGTGGATTCTTCCCATCAATGAAAAATAAAAGTGTTATTAGTGTTTAAAAAATGTTGAGAATCTCTCTCCTGTCAATCACGCCATGAAGGCCACACCCATTCCGGTGGGAGGGAGAGGGATTATAAAACCCGGAAGTGTGGGGGTGGCTCAGTCTCTGCAAGATGGGGGAGCGAGAGTTCACGACTCTGTTTGAGCTGTGAATCAACTGAACACACTGAATGTCTACTGAACTGTGAGTGTGCTGTTTATGTGCTGTTTATGTGGTGTTTATGTGGTGTTTTGTGTGGTTTTGTGGTGGTTTTATGGTGGTTTCACCCTACTTGACATGGTATGAAACTGCATTTGAATGTGGTGGCCTTGCACCCTGCATGAAATGGTATGAAACGGCACTTGAATTTGGTGGCCTTGCACCCTGCTTGAAATGGTACAAAACTGCACTTGAATTTGGTGGCCTTACACCCTGCTTGAAGTGGCATGAAACTGGCACTTGAATTTGGTGGCCTTGCAACCTGCTTGAAGTGGCATGAAACTGCACTTGAATTTGGTGGCCTTGCACCCTGCTTGAAGTGGCATGAAACTGCACTTGAATTTGGTGGCCCTGCATCTTGCTTGAAGTGGTAGGAAACTGCACTTGAATTTGGTGGCCCTGCATCTTGCTTGAAATGGTACAAAACTGCACTTGAATTTGGTGGCCTTGCACCCTGCTTGAAGTGGTATGAAACTGCACTTGAATTTGGTTGTCTTGCACCCTGCTTGAAATGGTATGAAACTGCTATTGAATTTGGTGGCCTTGCACCCTGCTTGAAATGGCATGAAATTGCTCTTGAATTTGGTGGCCTTGCACCCTGCTTGAAATGGCATGGAACTGCACTTGAATTTGGTGGCCTTGCACCCTGCTTGAAATGGTAGGAAACTGCATTTGAATTTGGTGGCCTTGCACCCTGCTTGAAATTGAATTTCAAGGAATAGTCGTGAGTCAACTGCCAGCCCACCAGCCATGAGTGAGCTGCCAGCACAGCAGTCTTGAGTGACTGAGCTGCCACCCCAAGAATCAATTTGTCCATACTAGCCCTCTGGAAACTAGTCCCTTCAGCCCACAACACCCATACTAGCGCTCCAGAACGTCGCCCTCCTCCACTGGCCACCAATATTGGAATTGGCAGAGAGGTGGAATATTGCATTGGGGGACCAGCCCTCCCATGTGAACATGGGACCCAACGGGTCCCACTTAGTCTAGTTATTACTATTAATAGCACTTGTTAAAATTAATTCATAATATTGTTCAATAAATCGTGACTAAAATTAGAGCGCATGGTATTGGGGGTAGGGTGTTGACATGGATAGAAAATTGGTTGGCCGACAGGAAGCAAAGAGTAGGAGTGAACGGGTTCTTTTCAGAATGGCAGGCAGTGGCGAGTGGAGTGCCGCAAGGCTCGGTGTTGGGGCCGCAACTGTTTACCATATATACTAATGATTTGGAAGAGGGAATTAGGAGAAACACTAGCAAGTTTGCGGAAGACACAAAGCTGGGTGGAAGTGTGAACTGTGAAGAGGATGTTAGGAGGTTGTGTGAGTGGACAGGTTGAGTGAGTGGGCAGATGCGTGGCAGATGCAGTATAATATAGATAAATGTGAGGTTATCCACTTTGGCGGCAAAAACAAGGGGGCAGATTATTATCTCAATGGGGTTAGGTTAGGTAAGGGGGATGTGCAGAGAGACCTGGGTGTCCTTGTACACCAGTCACTGAAAGTTGGCGTGCAGGTACAGCAGGCAGTGAAGAATGCTAATGGAATGTTGGCCTTCATAACAAGAGGATTTCAGTATAGGAGTAAAGAAGTTCTTCTGCAGTTGTATAGAGCACTGGTGAGACCACATCTGGAGTATTGTGTACAGTTTTGGTCTCCTAATTTGAGGAAGGACATCCTTTTGATTGAGGCAGTGCAGTGTGGGTTCACAACATTGATCCCAGGGATGGCGGGACTGTCATATGAGGAAAGATTGAAAAGACTAGGCTGTTTATGTGGTGTTGGGCGAGTCCAGAACCAGGGCCCACAGTTTGAGAATAAAGGGGAAGCCATTTAAGATTGAGGTGAGAAAAAACGTTTTCACCCAGAGAGTTATGAATTTATGGAATTCCCTGCCACAGAGGGCAGTGGAGGCCAAGTCACTGGATGGATTTAAGAGAGACTTAGACAGAGCTCTAGGGGCTAGTGGAGTCAAGGGATATGGGGAGAAGGCAGGGACGGGTTAATGATTGGGGACGATCAGCCATGATCACAATGAATGGCGGTGCTGGCTCGAAGGGCCGAATGGCCTCCTCCTGCACCTATTTTCTATATTTCTATGTTTCTAAATGGAGGAAAAGCCACTTGTGCAGAATAAGAACTGAGTTGATCCTCAATTTTTGAAAGTTAACCATTCGAAAGGGTGATATGCGTTTTCCTCAGCTAGTAATAAAATCCAATTGACCTTTAATTGTCTGCAAGAAATTTATCGAGCATTGGTAGATACAGAACAGATTACTGGGACTTCTTACTGGAAGGAACCTGAGGCAGTAAAATAGGAAATGCAATATATTACTTTGTGGTCGATATGTAGCCATCCAATCACTGCCCAAAGATAAATATTTGAATATACATTTCATATTTCTCACGGCGATTTGAAGCTCCTCATATTTAAAGCACTACATTTGAAGTGCTGTTACTGGTGCTATGAGAATATCAGATCAGCAGACAAAATAAAAATGCTGGCCTGCAAAATTTCATTGGATTAATTGGACCTTGCATAACATGATTGAAAATTGACTTCACTTTGAGAGAAAACACACTATCAACCAATTCCAGGCTGTTTTGCTTCACTCCAGAAATTTGACTGGCCACCTCACATCTACATGCCTGATGTAATTTACCCCTCAATTACACCATTTGCAAAACAATTTTGCTTTTGGTAAATCGCAGAGAATATTAGATCAAATAATTTCAGCAACTAATGTGCCCCCCCCCCCTCCCCCCTTGGAAAAAGTGTTTTAATATCACTGGAATAATCTTTGTTATAACAATACAGTGAAAGACAGAATCATGCTGTATTCTTCTGTGTGCAGCTATCTCTATTATTTATTACCTACTGACTCCCATGGCTATCTGGACTACACTTCTTCCGACCCTGCTTCCTGTAAGGACTCCATCCCCTACTCCCAATTCCTCCGTCTACACCGCATCTGCTCCCTGGATGAGGCATTCCACACCAGGGCATCTGAAATGTCCTCATTCTTCAGGGAATGGGGATTCCCCTCCTCCACCATAGATGAGGCTCGCACCAGGGTTTCTTCCATACCCTGCAATACTGCTCTCTCTCCCCATCCCCCCCACTCACAACAAGGGCAGAGTCCCCCTAGACCTCACCTTTCACCCCGCCAGCCGTCACATACAACAAGTAATCCTCCGTCAGTTTCGCCACCTCCAACGTGACCCCACCACTCGCCACATCTTCCCATCTCCCCCCATGCGTGCCTTCCGTAAAGACTGCTCCCTCCGTAACTCCCTTGTCAATTCTTCCCTTCCCTCCCGTACCACCCCCTCCCCGGGCACTTTCCCTTGCAACCGCAAGAGATGCAACACTTGTCCCTTTACCTCCCCCCTCGACTCCATTCAAGGAACCAAGCAGTCATTCCAGGTGCGACAGAGGTTCACCTGCATCTCCTCCAACCTCATCTATTGCATCCGCTGCTCTAGATGTTAGCTGATCTACATCGGTGAGACCAAGCGGAGGCTTGGCGATCGTTTCGCCGAACACCTCCGCTCGGTCCGCAATAACCAAGCTGAGCTCCCAGTGGCTCAGCACTTCAACTTCCTCTCCCATTCCATTTCCAACCTCTCTGTCCTGGGTCTCCTCAATGGCCAGAGCGAGCAACACCGGAAATTGGAGGAACAGCACCTCATATTCCGCTTGGGGAGTCTGCATCCTGGGGGCATGAAAATTGAATTCTCCCAATTTTGTTAGCCCTTGCTGTCTCCTCCCCTTCCTCAGCCCTCGGGCTGTCTCCTCCCATCCCTCAGCCCTCGGGCTCCTCCTCCTCCTTTTTCCTTTCTTCTCCCTGCCCCACCCCCCCCCCCCCCCATCAGTCTGAAGAAGGGTTTCGGCCCGAAACGTTACCTATTTCCTTCGCTCCATAGATGTTGCTGCACCCGCTGAGTTTCTCCAGCATTTTTGTGTACCTTCGATATTCCAGCATCTGCAGTTCCTTCTTAAACACTATCTCTATTATTTATTTCCCTTCTGTAACAAACCAAAGCAGACAAACACAAACACACAATTGAATATATTACACTTTTTCCCATTAGATTTAACCTCCCTCTACAAAAGGGAAATAACGACATCAATGCAGAACATAACAAAGACCAAAATTCTTCGTTCGGGATTAACGGATGATATTGGTGAAAGTAGACAACTATTTCACGGAGACATCAGGTTTAGAGGGATATGGGCCAAATGCAGACAGGTGGGACATGTGTAGGTGGGATATGTTGGCCAGTGAGGGCTATTTGGACTGAAGGACCTGTTTCCACGCTGTAAGACTCTATGACTCTATTAGAATGTGTAACATGTTCTGCTATAGTTTCATCTGTAAACACTATGTCCCCTGTGTCTCCTCTGTGATCGAAGGGTCATCTGCTGGCGGGGTTGGACAGAGGAAAGTAAATAGTGGTCTAAGTAAATGTGAATGTGTCCATTTTACACGTGTACTGTTTAGGTCAGGGACCCCTTGATCTTGATGCCATCTCTATAATCCATAAGTGTTCTAATTGTCTGAAACCCTAGATCATCACATTTTCCCAGAAGAAAAAAAACAGACAGCCTGGGTCATCTTATCAACAGCTCTCAGTTACTCCCAGCTGATGATCGATTAAAGATTGGCTTGGTTTACCTTTAAAAAAAAAAGAGCTCTCAGTTACTGCAGCTGATGTTTGGAAACATTGGAGAACAAATCTATGTTGAGGACTAGGTTGACATTTTAACAATAGCTTGGCACGTGTCCTTCCGGTCATTATGTGAGGTATGTAAATACATACAATAGACAATAGGTGCAGGAGTAGGTCATTTGACCCTTCGAGCCAGCATCGACATTCAATGTGATCATGGCTGATAATCCTCAATCAGTACCCCATTTGTGCCTTCTCCCCATATCCCCTGACTCCGCTATCTTTAAGAGCCCTCTCTAGCTCTAACTTGAAAGTATCCAGAGAACCGACCTCCGCCGCCCTCTGATGCAGAGAATTCCGCAGACTCACAACTCTCTGTGTGAAAAAGTGTTTCCTCATCTCCGTTCTAAATGGCTTACCCCTTATTCTTAAACAGTGGTCCCTGGTTCTTGATTCCCCCAACATCAGGAACATGTTTCCTGCCTCTAGCATGTCCAAACCCTTAATAACCTTATATGTTTCAATGAGATATCCTCTCATCCTTCTTAACTCCAGAGTATGCAAGCCCAGCTGCTCCATTCTCTCAGCATATGACAGTCCCGTCATCCTGGGATTCAACCTTGCAAACTCCCTCAATAGCAATAATGTCCTTTCTCAAATTAGGGGACCAAAACTGCACACAATACTCTAGGTGTGGCCTCAGTAGGACTCTATACAACTGCAGAAGGATCTCTTTGCTCCTATACTCAACTCCTCTTGTTATGAAGGCCAACATGCCATTCGCTTTCTTCACTGCCTGCTATACCTGCATGCTTACTTTCATTGACTGATGCACAAGGACCCCCAGATCCCGTTGTACTTCCCCTTTTCCCAACTTGACACCATTTAGATAATAATCTGCCTTCCTGTTTTACTACCAAAGTGAATAACTTCACCAAGCCATTGTGTGGGAAGCAGGAACTGACCAAGAAGTTTGTCCAGACCTTCCTGAGATTTGTACAATTCACTCAGCTACAGTACGATGTGGGTGAGGAAAAAATATGGCATTGCTATTTCATTTAAGGAAGACCTCAAATCTGTGTTCAGTAAACCCATTATCTGACACAAGCTCTCTTGGCTAACTGCTGACAAACCAGCACCAACACAACCTAAGGCAACAAAGTTAAGGCCCTGTCCCACTTACGTGTCCTTGGCACGCAAATTATGCGACCTCGTTGTCGCGTTGATGCGCACGGGCATCGTATGGCGGCGCGGGGCCGATCCCACTGAGAAGGGCGGATGGGTATGTAGTTGTGCGCGACAATGCGTGGGGCTCCGAAATTTTTGTAGCGAACAAAATCTTTGTGCGCCAACGGCCTGTCGCGGAATTGACAGCCAAAGTGGGACAGGCCCAAGACCCTGGCACGACGCAACGTCTCACCTCCAACAGCAGCAGAAGCAGGCAAACGATCGCCGAGCTCGGCCTGGGGCTCACGGCCGTTGCGGTCCGGATCCGCCCCCACTCCTCCTCCCAGAGCGGGGCCAAGAAAATTGAAGATAGCCACAAAATGCAGGACTAACTCAGTGGGACCGGCAGCATCTCTGGAGAGAAGCAATGGGTGACGTTTCGGGTCAAGACCCTTCTTTCAGACTGAAGAAGAGTCTCGACCCAAAACATGATCCATTCTTTCTCTCCAGAGATGCTGCCGGTCCCGCTGAGTTACTCCTGCATTTTGTGTCCATCTTCAAATTACGTCACGCGCTCCAGACAGCTGTGCGGTCGAATGAAGTCGCACGCGACGTTCGCGGGACCGTCGCGCCTCATCGGTCCCATAATTAGCGTGTCAAGGACAGGTAAGTGGGACAGGGGATTTAGTGTGAAGGGCAAGGCAGGCAAACATAAGGAAGCTTGGCTGACAAGGGAAATTGAGGCATTGGTCAAAAACAAGAAAGATGCATGGGACAGGTATAGGCAGCTGGGATCAAGTGCATCCCTGGAGGAGTTTTGAGAACAAAGGTTAAACTGAAAAAGGAAATCAGAAGGGCAATAAGGGGCCAGGAGTTAGCTCTGATGGGTAGCATTAAGGACAATCCCAAAAGATTTTATAAATACACAAGGGGGAAAAGGGTAACTGGAGAGAGAGTGGGACCTCTCAGGAATCAAAGTGGTCACCTCTATGTAAAGCCACAGGAAATGGGCAACGTCCTCAATTAATATTTCTCCTCTGTATTTACCGCGGAGAAAGAGAGTAGGACAGAAGAACTTGGGTCAGTCAATGGAAGTGTCTTGTGAGCAGGGCCTCCAAGAGGAATTTTTTTCGAGCCCCCTTCAATTCTCCATTAGTCATCCTGTTTTTATCCATTACGGTTTTATGCCCCGAGCTGTAGCCTGTAAGGCCAAAAATGCTATGGAAGATGAGAGAGAGGTGGAATGGAGCGCTCTGTTGATTTTTTGCATTTGAGGCCTTATGCTCCTATACACTCCCTCCATGAAAAATATAAATAAATACAAATACAATTAAAGGATCAGAGAGAAGAAAGCACATTTGTTTTGAACATAGACAAAAATGCTGGAGAAACTCAGCGGGTGAGGCAGCATCTATGGAGTGAAGGAAATGGCAACGTTTCGGGTCGAAACCCATCTTCAGACTGATGTGAGGGTGGGAGGGGAAGAAAGGAAGAGGTGGAGCCAGTGGGCTGAGAGAGAGCTGGGAAGGGGAGAAGAAAGCCGGGTCTACCTGAAATTTGAGAAGTCAATGTTCATACCGCTGGGGTGTAAACTGCGCAAGTGAAATATGAGGTGCTGCTCCTCCAATTTATGGTGGAGGAGGCCCAGGACAGAAAGGTCGGATTTAGAATGGGAGGGGGAGTTGAAGTGCTGAGTCACTGGGAGATCAGGTTGGTTATTGTGAACCGAGCGGAGGTGTTGGGCGAAGCGATCGCCAAGCCTACGCTTGGTCTCACCGATGTAGAGCAGCTGACACCTAGAGCAGTGGATGCAATAGATGAGGTTGGAGGAGGTGCAGGTGAACCTCTGCCGCACCTGGAAAGACTACTTGAGTCCTTAATTTGAGTCAAGGGGGCAGGTCAAGTAACAAGTGTGGCATTTCCTGCAGTTGCAAGGGAAAGTGTCAGGAGAGGGGGTGGTTTGGGTGGGAAGGGACGAATTGACCAGGGAGTTACTGAGGGAGCGGTCTCTGCGGAAAGCAGACAGGGGAGGGGAGATGTGGCCAATGGTGGGATCCCGTTGGAGGTGGCTAAAATGTCGGAGGATTATTTGTTGTATGTGACGGCTGGTAGGGTGGAAGGTAAGGACAAGGGGGACTCTGCCCATTTGTTATGAGTGGGGGGATGGGGAGTGAGAGCAGAGTTATGGGGTATAGAAGAGACCATGATGAGAGCCTCATCTATGGTAGAAGAGGGGAACCCCTGTTCCCTGAAGAATGAGGACATTTCAGATGCCCTGGTGTGAAACGCCTCATCCTGGGTCCAGATGCGGCGTAGATGGAGCAATTAGTAGGGGATGGGGTCCTTACAGGAAGCAGGGTGGGAAGAAGTGTAGTCCAGATAGCCACGGGAGTCAGTGGGTTTATAGTAGATGTCAGTCAGTAGTCTATCCCCTGTGATGGAGATAGTTAGGTCTAGAAATGGTAGGGAAATGTCGGGAATGGTCCAGGTGTATTTGGGTGCTGGATGGAAGTTAGTGGTGAAATGGATGAAGTCAGTGAGTTGTGTATGGGTGCAGGAGGTAGCACCAATGCAGTCATCGATGTAGCAGAGGTAGAGTTTGGGGATAGGGCCATGATATGCCTCAAACAAAGATTGTTCGACGTGCCCTACAAAGAGGCAGGCATAGCTAGGGCCCATGCGCATGCCCATGCCCATAGCGACACCTTGCGTTTGGAGGAAATGGGAGGAGTCAAATGAAAAGTTGTTAGGGGTAAGAACCAGCGGATTAGGCCGAGGAGGATATCAGTAGACGGGGATTGTTTGGTTCTGCGGTCGAGGAAGAAACGGAGGTGGGGGGTGGAGGTGTAGAGTGACTGGACATCCATGGTGAAGATGAGGAAATGGGGGCCTGGAAAACAGAAGTATTGGAGTCGACAAAGAGCATGTGAGGTGTCTTGAACATAGGTAGGGAGGGATTTAACCAAGGGGGATAGGATCGAGTAAAGGTATGTGGAAATATGTGCGGTGGGGCATGAACAGGTAGAAACAATGGGTCTGCCAGGAGTCAGGTTTGTGAATTTTGGGGAGAAGGTAAAATCGGGCCGTGTAGGGCTGGGGAACGATGAGGTTGGAGGCTTGGGAGGGCAGGGAGCCGGAAGTGATGAAGTCAGTGATAGTGTTAGAGATAGTGGCCTGGTGCTCGTCTGTGGGGTCCTGGTCCAAGGATAAGTCGGAGGACGTGTCTGAGAGTTGGCGCGTGGCCTCAGCCTTGTAGAGATCAGTGCACCAGACTACCACGGCACCTCCCTTGTCGGCAGGTTTGATCACCCAGTCTGGGATGTTGCAGAGTGAGTGGAGGGCTGTACGTTCAGTGGGGGAGAGATTAGAGTTAGAAAGGGGAGAAGTTGAGGCGGTTGATGTCCCGCCGGCAGTTTAAAATAAAAAGGTCTAAAGCTGGTAGATGGCTATGAGGGGGGTTCAAGAGGAGGAGGTCCATTGGAGATGGGAGGGGTCATCACTGGGGGGCGAGGACTCCTTCCCATGGAAAAACGCTTGGATGCGGAGGCGACGGAAGAAGAGCTCCACATCGTGGCGGACGCGGAACTCATTGAGGTGGGGACGGAGGGGAACAAAGATGAGGCCTCTGCTGAGGACAGATCATTCGGTATCAGAGAGGCGGAGGTCAGGGGGGATGGTGAACACACGGCCAGGGTGGGGGTTGGGTACGGAGGAAGGCAGGTGAGTGGACTGAGGCTGAGGCGATGTCTGATGGGGGGGTGGTGGGTGGTCAGGGAGGAAGGAGAATGAGGACCATAGTGTGGGTGGGGAAGAGCTGGGGTCACATGGTTTGAAGGGGAAGGGGAAGACCCGTGGAAACAACCACTGAGGTTCCCAGTGTTAGGGGGACGAGCACTAGGACCCAGCACAGTCAGAGCCCGTGATTTCAGAGTCTGCAGCGTGGAGACTTCAGGCCTGGTGCTGAGCCTAGGACTCGGGTAAATCGACGACTGCGGCCTGCTAGAGTGCGGTCGAGTGACGAGGGTAGGTAAAGTTGATGGTGGAGGCCCGCGGGAGTGGAGTCTCCATCAGCGGGTGCCCGGTGAGGCGGCGAGGTTCGGCGGGCCCGGTGAGGCGGAGAGGTTCATCTTTTGGTTTGAACATCTTTGTTTATGTTACAATACAGATAAGGAGAAAGAGTTCACATTGACACATCCTTTTATATTTTAATGCAGATCAGATCATCAGAAGACATAATTATTAGTAAAAAGTAAAAAAGGTAGATAGGCTTTGTATTTACTTTAAATGAAGAGTTTTCCTGTACTTTTTTGTGACAAATTTCGAATCACAGCATGAAAATTTATTGTTCTGAACATGTTTGATTCAATACTTAGCCTGACCAAATCCACAAGACATTCCTGAGACATTGTGGACCTTAAATAATTGTTAATCAGCTTGAGTTTGCTAAATGACCTCTCTGCAGAAGCTACTGTTGCTGGAATTGTTAATAGTATTCCTGAAGCCCTGTCCCACGGTACGAGTTCATTCCAAGAGCTCACCCGAGTTTAAAAAAAATCAAACTCGTGGTAAGCACGGAGAATGAACGTAGCGGGTACGTCGGAGCTCGGGGACGTCTCTTAGCGCTAACGGCAGGTACTCGGGAAGACTCGCTAACGGCAGGTAAGCACGGGAAGACTCGTGAAGATTTTTCAACATGATGAAAAATGTCCACGAGAGCCCCGAGTACCGACGAGTGGCCATTACCGTAAATCTCCGAGTTCGAATCAGGGCAAACTCGGGAGAACTCTTGGAATGAACTCGTACCGTGGGACAGGGCTGTTAAGCTAACACAAACAATTAGAAACAGGTCACCAAGTCTGTACTCTGTTAACAAGTTCAACAGATCTAATGCCTTTATCTGTGCATTTACAACATTTGCTTTATGTACTGAGGGTAAATGTTGCATTTCTTTTCCAAAATCATCACCGGTTAAAGTCAGCGGGGAGGCCTTCACTCACCCACTCACACACACACACACTCACACACACACACTCACACACACACACTCACACACACCCACTCACACACACTCACACACACCCACTCACACACACACACTCACACACACACACTCACACACACACACTCATACACACCCACACCCACACCCACTCACACACACACACACACACACACACCCACTCACACACACTCACACACACACACACACACACACACACACACTCACACACACCCACTCACACACACCCACTCACACACACCCACTCACACACACCCACTCACACACACCCACTCACACACACCCACTCACACACACCCACACACACACACACACTCACACACACACACACACACACTCATACACACCCACACCCACTCACACACACCCACTCACACACACCACCCACTCACACCCGCTCACTCACACCCCGCTCACTCACACACACCCACTCACACACACCCACTCACACACACCCACTCACACACACCCACACACACACACACTCACACACACACACACACTCACACACACACACACACACCCACCCACTCCAGACTAGTCCCGCCACCAACACTCCTCGACTTGACTGCCCGCCCACAGGCCCGGAGCTCCACCACTGGACTGCGGCGCCACGTGACCGAACACAACAAGGCCGAGATGACCACCACGAGTAGCGCCTCTCCGACCCTCACCGCCTTCCCGGCCAAACCCAGGCCCGGACCACCGAAACTGCCGCCTGCGGCTGCCGACTCTCACCCCCTATCTGGGCGGGGCCACCGTAGCCACTGTCGCTGACCTTCACTGTCTTCAGAAAGCCACCGATGCTATTGCCCGTATCTCTACTCCAGCCCCCCCACGGGCCTCCACTAGAGACTCCGCCGACCCTCGCCTCTCCACTGGCTACCAGTGGGCCAGAGTCGTCATCTCACCAGAGTTCCAGGTGCTGCACTAGGCCCACAACCTCCATCATGCAGACAGCACATGGTCTGATTCTGCTGGGTCTTAGTGCTCCCCTCCTCCTACAGGGAAGACCTATCAGTAGTGATGGGACTTCCCCTTCCCCCTCTTTTAATTAGGTTACCCCGACCACACACCCGCTAGTTAAAATTCCCCACTTTATTATGGATCATAATTTCTACGCATTACGATATATAAAACTATGTAGGCTCACACAATATGTGAATAGTAGTCTTCACAAAATATATGCAAACATTTTCTAAGATTTCAGGAAATTCCCAGCCCCCCTCCTTTGGCTCCCAGGCCCCCTCTTGCACTCTGGGCCCCGGGATGTTGTACTCCCTGCACCCCTCTCTCATAAGCCCTGCTTGAGAACAGTCTGTGCTACAGGCCAATAACTATTTTACCCTCATTGCACAAATAATGTACAACATTGGTGCCAACTGAATAATCCACATACATTCCAGCATTTGTTTCTTCTAGATGCAGAAAGATAAAGAACAAACTAGGAAATTGTGTTGGACTTTCAGTTAAATGGTTTGTATCCCTGTAAGCACCAGCAGGAAGTATTTCAATGTACTATTTATAGATCATCAGTGAAATAGCAGAGGACATATTCTCCCAAATTCACACCATCTATGTACCAGTTAGTGTGTCAGTTCTTTCTATGTGCAGTGACAAGAAATGGCCCTGAGGCACAGATACTTTACCAAACATAACACAAGCTGTCATCTCCCTCCTTCGGTTTGGGAAATAGTTTCATATTTCACAAAAATCATCAGCGTGGCAGATTAAACTCCCACAGTTTGCAGCACGCAGCCCAGTGTCACACTTGACAAATTGATCGAACACACCGGGAAGCATCAACTGGTAATGTACTTGAACCAACGTCAAAGATGTAACCTGGGCACTGCTAATTTCTGGCACGATAATTCAGCTTCAACACGGGCAGTGTATGTCACTTTGCTTCAATGATATTCCGCAATGAATTACAAAGATGTGATGCGATATTTTTAAAATCTTATCGCCATCACTGAAGGTAGGAAAGGCCAGAATTAATAAGCATCGGCATCTGATGGCCACAGGAAGAATCAAGTCAATAATGGCCCACTATCGGCTGGAGAAGATGTATAATCCCTCTCGTCAGCACATCTTCCCCAGCCAATAGTGGGCTATTATGGACTCCACCATTCCTGAGGTTTTCCGTTGCCAACCCTGAATTGCTCCATCCTTTTCTCATCTCCAGCCCCCCCCCCCCCCCCCCCCCCCTCCATCTCAGTCTGAAGAAGGGTCTCGACCCGAAACGTCACCTATTCCATCTCTCCAGAGATGCTACCTGACCCGCTGAGTTACTCCAGCATTTTGCGTCTACGGTCTGATGAGAAGATGGCTGAAAACCAGAAACACAACAAATCGGTAGCTTGCCACTATTTCTCTAAAGTACTGCCAGGATGTGAAGGTGTGGAAATGTTGTTCAGTTTCCTTTTTACTGCCTTTGGTCCTCAATGAGTCTGTTTTGCTTTTTCCTGAGCATCCAATTTGCTGAATACATTTCACAATTCAGCTGAAATGGCGGCAGCTACTCTCAGGATTGAGTGCACTTCACAATAACTGCTACATTCTACATAGGTCAACAGTTTGTAAAGATTGATTCTTTTTTATCCCAGAATAGATTGCAGACTGAATACAATGTGAACTTAGTTACTTTGGTTCTAAAGCAATCACTGCATCACCTTTCATCTTTACTTGACAAGAGATCACATTCTCTATACTGTCAATCAAATCTAAATTATTTACTTGGATAACTTTACAATAATAAACAATAACATGTCCTAGCTTTCCACAAGCTTACGATACAACATTTTTTGTATATTAACAAAATCATTGCTTCTGTATATGAAGATTGAATCCCTGATTTACGGTTGTGTAAAGAAGTGTACCATTGTAAAGAAGAGTCATTTTCTGGGCTGTTTGCTTTATATACCAAGAACCTGAGTAAGACACCTGATCAGAAATTAGTTCAGATGATTTTTCTACTGGCCAATTTTCTCAGAATTGTTGTATGTAGTGGTAATTCGCATATTACTTAACCTTAATTGGTACATGTGACAATAAAAGACCTTTGAAACCTTTGAATAAGAAGTATGAAAACGCACACCACCAGATTCAAGGACAGTTTTACTCCAGCTGTTTTCAGGCAACTGAATCATCCTACCACAACCAGAGAGCCATGCTTAACTACTATCTACCTCTTTGGTGACCCTTGGGCTATCGTTGATCAGATTGTTTTCTGGCTTTACCTTGCACTAAACGTTATTCCCTTATCACAAATCTATACACTGTAAATGGATCGATTGTAAACATGTATTGTCTTTCCGCTGACTGGTTAACACGCAGCAAAAGCTTTTCACTGTACCTCGGTACACATGACAATAAACTAAGCTGAAACCGACAGTTCCAGAGTGAAACTCAAATGAGGTAGGTTGGAAAATCGGGATCATACCCTAGCTTATGGAAGGCCTGATAACAGAGGGAAGAAGGTGTTCCTGAGTCTGGTGGCATACACTTTCAAACCTTTACATCTTCTGCCTGATCGGATTGTGGAGCAGAAAGAATGTCTAATGTGGGAAAGGTCCTTGATTATGGTGGCTGTTTTCCAGAGGCAGTATGAATCGTAGATGGAGTCAATGGTGAGAGTCTTGTCTGCATGATGGACTGGACAGCATCCTTAACTCTCCAATTGTTTCAAACTTGGGATGAGCCGTTCCAAAACAAGTTGTGATGTAGCCCGACAGTATGTTTCTACTGATAATGATATTAAATGTATTACTCTGTCAAGTGAAAATGCACCAAAATCACATCATGAAGTGCCTCTGCAGCATTATTGTTTACCTTTAATTAAGCTGTGACTCCCAGCTTTGGAACCATTAAGGGCCTGTCCCACGAGCATGCAACTTGCATGCGGCAAGCGCGACCTAACGTGGTCGCTTGAGACGTACGGCCTCGCAGGGCTGGTCCCACTTCGATCGCCGGAGCCGTATGGAGTTGTGCGGAGCTGGTCCCGATATCGCGCGGGGCTCCAAAAAACTGACACTGTCCAAAAATTCCGCTAGGCAACGGTCTGCCGGCCTGCAGCTGCATTGAGGCCGTACGCACCGCCTTGATGGGCATGCGCAGCATCTTGACGCCGTACGTAGCGTCTTCACGCCGTACGTCACACGTGAACTTCCCGCGGACTTCGCTCGAACTTCACGCCAACTCGTACGGGATCACTCGACCTCCACGCGGCCCCCACTTCCGGTTTGGTCGCCCTTACCGCATGCAGCCGCATGCTGGTGGGACAGGACCTGTACGGGGATCATTCTACCTCCGCGCGGCGCCCGCTTCCGGTTTGGTCGCGCTTGCCGCATGCAGTGGCATGCTCGTGGGACAGGCCCTTTAGAGTAGTGCACATTGGTATTGAATTTATGGTCAGACAACATTTCTGTGCCAGGTCACATGAGCAAGAGGAATAAGTTCATTGGACATAGGAGCAGAATTTGGCCATTTGGCCCATCACGTCTACTGCTCTGTTCAATTATGTCTGATCTATTTTTACCTCTCCACCCCATTCTCCTGCCTTCTCCATATAAGCTTTCACACCTTTATTGATGTAAAATCTAGCAATCTCTGCTTTAAAAAATCCTCAAATGACTTGGCTTCCTCAGCCATCTGTAGCAATCAATTCACAGATTCACTACCCTCTCTGGCTAAAGAAATTCATCATCTCCATTATATAGAATAGAATCTGTAGTGGGTCATGCAGCCCCTCATTTCTGCTCAGCTATTCAACTAGATCCTGGTTAATCATTTACCTTAATGGAACTTCCCAACACTAACCCATTCCCCTTGATTTTCTTAATATGCAAAAGATCTGTTGATCCTTGACATGGATATGAATATAGCATGCAACATGTTCCACAGAGAGTTTCAGCATTCTCTGGTTGATGAAATTCCTCTCCATCTCAGTGTTGAAAAGACAACCCCCTGTTATTGGGCCTCTTGTGATAGCCAAGCTATTAGCAATCACCTCATGGGGTGACATTCCATTGGCAGCAGGGCTTTCTGTTCCTCACTGCCTGGGAGAAGAAAACAAAGTTCCCTTCTTCTTATCCACTGCCTGTACTGGGATTTTCAATACAACATTCCCACCACAATCAAGAGTTAAGCGAGTCAAGAGTGTGGCATTATCATATGTTGCAATTTTTTTAAACTTTCAGCAGCACAACAGATCTTTAAACATACTACTCAATACATACCATAATAAACACTACGAACATTCAATAAAGTAAAAAACATGTATAGTGCAAAAACACAATCCCGATTACAATCAAGGCAGTTTGTAGTTCGGAGTTTAGTTGGTGTTTGTTGTATTTAATAGCCTGATGATTGCTGGGAAAAAGATACAGTATTCTTGAACCTACAGTACCTACAGTATCTTGAACCTGGACCCTACTGTATTCAGGCTCCTATATCTTCTTCCCGATGGCAGCAGTGAAATACTTGCTGGACCAATTTTTATCCACAGCCTGAGCAAGCTCCTTGGTATCTGCAACCTGAACACATTTCTCCTTTAAGTAACATTAGAAATCTGATATGTGAGTTCTGCCCAAACAGGCATACAATTAACAAAAACAGGAAGCGCCGGAAGTGAGGATGTAAATGATTCCCTCTGCTATGTGCAAGAAATCACAGTTTTTTTACCTCATTCCTTAACTGGTTTAAATTATTTTTTTAATTACAGAAGCTACATGGAAAGATGAAAACCAATCTTGCCCAGTCGCTCAAGTTAACACTTGACTCTCTCCAGATCCATGGATGGTTTCAAGAGCTGTGATTTCAAAAGGACATTTACAACTTTCAAGTGTATTTTAATTGTAGCCATATTTTCACGGTAACAGATGTAAAGATAAGTGAGTTACAGCATTTAACACATTAGTGTTCTGTCCTACTTTCAATGCGCTCAAAGCAATTTGTTATACTTTCAAGTTAACGCTGAGATAATTTAAGCAAATTAATGCTTTAAATGAACGACGCTCTTTGAATTGTTGAAGTTATTAACCAATGCAATTCCATCACCACACAGACACATCTTAATCAGAGCTGCTGTCCATGAATATAATCAGAAAACTGCAACTTCTACAGTGCATTAACACAATTCACCACTCTCACACAACCCCACCCCCAACACCTCATTCCCACAAAATCAAGGATAATGAAAATGTAATTTGTCAGAGA
The DNA here is from genome assembly GCF_010909765.2 of Amblyraja radiata. Classification (NCBI taxonomy): domain Eukaryota; kingdom Metazoa; phylum Chordata; class Chondrichthyes; order Rajiformes; family Rajidae; genus Amblyraja; species Amblyraja radiata. The sequence continues at coordinate 117,463,180 of NC_045956.1, forward strand.
GAACAGGCCAACACAAAATTTCAAGGCAGATTGATTTGCTATGAGTCCATTTGATCTCTTCATGATCAAGTTTGAGATACTCGAAAATTGACATTTAGTTTTCAATATTCATAACCCTCTGTCATTGTCTTTGTTAATCACATTGGTTTCTATTGTAAATATTACAGCATCTTAAAAAAAAAAGTTTTATAAAATATATAGAATAACCTGCATATGCTTACATGACAGGACCGGGAGACATTATGAGACATCTTTGTGGATATCATTGCTTTTTGTAATTGAAAACATTTTGAAATTATTTTAATGTCAATTTCAGAGGGTATAAAGCTAAGAACAGAAATGGCCTGTTGGATAAAGAAATGAAAATATATCAGTATGAGGGATTTGAAATTTATGTTCAATTGCCTGTCAAATAGGGCAACTGGAATTGTGCTAAATGTTTTTAATTCTTTGGCTTGAGAGGCAGAGTATGTCAGTGCATGTTATGCATTATTTTAAAATTCAAATTGAGCCAAGTGCCACTGCTGTGTGGTTCATTGAATGCTGAATAAATATCAAAAGGTTTGTTTCCCAACATGCTTCTGCAACAGCACCTTGATAATTTGCTCAGAAATTAAGCATCTAGTGTGGTTAAGACCAAATTTTCTCAGCTTGAAATACAACTTGTTCATTTTTTTCTATTTATTATTAAATAATTGGCTTCCCTATAGCAATTTTCCTGTTATGATAGATTAAACAAAGGGAAAAAATGCAAAAATACATTGGTTTTGCGCTAGTGTTCAGTTGCTTTGCATGTTGTTTTGGCACTACAGAAAGCAGCATATGCTTATAAAATTCAAAGTCCTGTAATTCACCATGGAATGTGCTTCCTGCTTGATTGGCCAAATACTGAAAATAAACACAAAGTGCTGGAGAAATTGACAGCGGGACAGGCAGCATCTCTGGAGAAAAAGGATGGATGATGTTTCAAGTTGGGACCTTTCTTCCCAAAACATCCCCCATCCTTTTTCTCCAGAGACGCTGCCTGACCTGCTTAGTTACTCCAGAACATTGTGTCTATCTTTGGTATAAACCAGTGTCTGCAGATCCTTGTTCTATATTTGGCCAAATACTGACTTATTCTTAAAATCTAGGGTTAGTGATCATAAAGACAACTCCGTGGCACAAGAGTGCAGAGCATGCAGATCTTACCAACCTCAAACACGATCCTTAACTTTGCAGGGGTTAGATTTATAACTGAGGGAAGAAAGTGTACATTTCTTTGCACAGGAAATTATATTAGTCAAGGAAGATATCATAAAATGGAAATGGTTTATAACATTTATAATGGGCCGCTGAACAATCTAGTGCCACAACAATCACTATCACAACAATACAGGCCTGAAATTATTTTATGTTTCAAATTTAGTTTAATTTAGTTTAGTTTAGAGATACAGCATGGAAACAGGCCCTTCGACCCACCTAGTCCGTGCCGACCAGTGGTCCCCGCACATTAACATTATCCTATATCCACTATGGGCAATTTTTACATTTACCAAGCCAATTAATCTGCAAACCTGTACGTCTTTGGAGGAAACCAAAGATCTCTGAGAAAACCCACGCAGGTCACGGGGAGAATGTACAAACTCTGTACAGACAGCACCCGTAGACGATATCGAACCCGGGTCTCCATCGCTGCATTCACTGTAAGGCAGCAACTCTACCGCTGCGCCAACTTTAAGGAGTAAATGGCAAATTTTAAAGGAGACAATATGAGAGTTTTAGTAATGTACCTGACCAAGTGGGGCCCATTGGGTCCCTGTCACACGGGAGGCCTGGTCCCCCAACGCAACCCGTTCCCCCAATGCAATATTCGACCACTCACCCGTAGCCCCCACGGGAGGCCTGGTCCCCCAACGCAACCCGTTCCTCAACGTAAGATTCCACCACTCACCCATTCCCCCAACGCAACCCGTTCTCCCAACACAATGTTCCACCACACACCCATAGCCCCCAACTGTGCATGTCAGCTCTCCCTCATTTTAAACTTTAAAAAAATGCAATTGCACTAACATTTTTTTATTCTTTAATGTGATGTCGGTGCCACCGGCAAGGCCATCTTTTGTTACCCAAATCTAATCATTAAATTTTCAATTTTGAGAGCAATTAAAAGGCTTTGCAATCACATATGTGCTGGGTAAGGCTGGCAGATTCTTCCCCTGAAGGAAAATTGCTGCCAAGTGCTCAATGTCCTGGGATAGCAGAATAGTAGCTGGAAGGGCTACAAGCCCATTGTGACATCATAGTTGCTAGCCGCCAGTGCAGATTTGAAGAAACCCTTCTCAAAGTGGGATTTTGTAAAGCTAAAAATATTAATAACTTGTAAAATATAACATCAATCTGAACGCAACAACACAAACCACCACAGGACAATTGTGAGTAAGGTTGTGCAAAAATTTTAGCGGGGCAAGGTTTTGTTTTACATGGTGTATGTGTAGAACACACAGTCAGGCATGGAGGTGAAGGCAGATGCTACGATAGTGGCATTAAGAGTCTTTTAGGTATGAACATGGATGTGCAAGTAATGGAGGGAGTATGGATCATGCACAAGTGCAAACTACTTTGGAATCCATATTAGTGCAGCTAAACTCTGATGAGGTAATGAAAATAGTGGGCAAAGAGGAGAAAAATGGAGAGAGGCATGAATGTTTAAGGAGTGTTCTAGAGTTGAGGAAAGACACAAAATCCTGGAGTAACTCAGAGGAACGAGCTGCATCTCTGGAGAAAATGTGACGATTTGTGACGATTTGGTGACGATTTGGGTCGAGACCTTTCTTCAGACTATCTAGAATTGACTTCAGCAGATGAAAGTACCAGATATAATCAATATGATGAAAACATTGTGAGCTCATGAGACAACCAAGAAACGTTCACATTGGGGTTATCAAAAGTTGCACCAGATCAGTAGCCAAAAGCAACATTAAAAAAAGACGTAGTATATTGATTACTGGATTAATACATTTTTTGTAAGATCAACTTAAAGCACATGTGAGCAAGCATGTGATCAAGCCCACCAGAAGATAGTGATTGCCTACGAATCTATGTACATCTCTGCTCTGGGTATCTGTATGAAATCAGTGTTTGTAAAAGAAGCATTAGGGAAATACCCTTATTAATATTTTAAGTACTTAATTAATCTCAGCACTAGCAGTTTTCTAAGAATATAAAAGGATTTAAATCCAATTCATGCTTTTCTACATTGAAAAGTTAATAGGACCACTGAATGAAAGATAAAACATGGAAACAGGCATTTCGATCCATTGAGTCCATGCCAACCTGTTCACACCTGCTCTCTGTTATCCTACTTTTGCATCTATTCTCTATACACCAGGGATCATTTGCTGTGGCCAAGTAACCTACAAATCCGCATGACTTTGTGATGTGGGGGGAAACTGGAGGAAACTCCTGCAGTCACAGGGAGAACCTACAAACTCCATGCAGACATTGTGTCTACCTCTGATTTAAACCAGCATCTGCAGTTTTTTCTTACCAGTTTTTCCAACCTTAGGGGTGAGATGTCATTTAGTATTTTGAAATTTAGCATGCACTGATTAAGCCATCCCTGTCTGTTACTTCAGGAGAAACACAAAAGTAATCACTGCTAAAACAGGGAAGGGCAAATATATCAAATATTATTGTTAACTGAAGTTTGTTTTTACTATATTTGCTAGGACCCCACAAATTAAACCCGGACATTCTGGGTCTGAAGGCTCATTCAGTATCAGTCTCAGCAACATTTTTAATTGTCCATAGTAGGGGCCCGGGAAGTGCTGTAAAACAAATACATCGTTCTCTGAAAATAGTTTACAGATAGACACGATGGTGAAGAAGGTTTTTGGTGCATTGGCCTTCACTCAGAGCATTATGTATAGAGATTGGGATGTTATGTTGCAGTTATATAAATGTTGGTGAGGCTGCAACTGGGGTATTGTGTAGGAAGGAACTGTAGATGCTGGTTTACACTGAAGTGAGACACAAAATGCTGGAGTAAGTAAGCGGGTCAGGCAGCATCTCTGGAGAAAAGGAATAAGTGATGTTTCAGGTTGAGACCCTTCTTGAGTGTGAATTAGAGGAGAGGGAATCTAGAGGTATGAAAAAGTCCAGAACAGATCAAAGCCGTTCAGTTTTGATGCTCTGCTATAAAAAAGATACCATGAAGTTGGAAAGAGTTCAGAATCTAGCTGCCTGGAAATCATGTTAACATGAATGAATTTTGTTGATGTATGAAAACGGACATCAATTGCCATGACCGTAGGTAATGATGGTTCCCCAGTTAATATAACACAGAACCCTCAAGGCTGCCTGCAAGGATCTGGATGTAGAAACGTTGATGTCTGTCAGTTTTATTGTCACAGACAAAGCATTGTATGGAGTCCAGTGATTCCTCGCGCCTCTGTGCAGCATGTGTCAGATGCGCAGCTCCTCAAAGAGCGTCCCACAAGAGCCAGGGTGGCTCTTGGCCGGTGGGCATCCATCCTCTGCCTTGCTGATGATTCTCATCTCAAAACACTGCCATTGCAGTACCTTTGTGATGATGGTGCAAGTGGCATCCTCATGGGCAAAGGCACTGCTTGCCCGAGGTTGTCTGACTATGAATTATGCCAATGAGTAGTTCAGATGTCGTAAAGTTTCAAAAATACTTCTGGCAAGAGAGGAAAATTGTAAAAACAAAATAGCTGACATTGACCAAAAATGTTTAAAGATTTAAAAGTTTCTTGAAGGTTCATTTTTCTCATAGTGGAAATGGCAAAGACTAGATGGAATAGGTTTAAGGCGAGAGGGGCAAAATTTGAAGGAGATTCTCAGGCAGGTGTTTTGCACAAAGAGCGGTGAGTGTTTGGAATTTCCTGCCAGAAGTGGTGGTGGAGACAGTTTTGATAATGGCATTTAAGAATGATTTTAGATATGTACATGGATATGCAGGGAATGATGGGCTATGGATCACATGCAGGCAAAGGAGATTAGTTTAACCTGGCATCAAATTCCACATGGGCATTGCATGCCGAATGTTCTGTTTCCGTGCTGTCCTGTTCTACATTCTATGAAATCTAATGAGAAAAATCGACACAAAAGCTGGAAAACCTCAGCCATTATTCTTCACCTACTGCTTGGCACCTGTTGGTTTTGATTGTTTCGGACGGATGCTGTTTTGTAAATGAGCTGTGAAGGGCCGATATTCATATGGTTCGAATGAATGAGGAAATTTGCATTCAGTGCAACGTGCTGGGCCTGAAATGTCTTTAAACTTTTTTCAGACAAGGACACGAAAATAGCTTAAGTGCTGAAGGTTAACTGGGTAATTTAAGACCGATGAGGATGCAAGTTAATCTAAAATTCTGATTTCTAGTGTTGAATTCTAATTCTATTTCTGAATCATGGAGCAATTGCTTAAAGCTGATGCTGGGAGATTTGCAATCTGTTGGATGAAAACGAGCCAGGATTCCATATAATTGAACCAACTTTCTGATTCAGATATGCCTCATACACATCTACACTGAACTTGTGTACAAATGCAAAGCAAAGCATTTTGTAGAGTGTCCCAGGTTATCATCAGCTTCGGACTTTGTCAGGCAACTTAATCCATATTGTTCCGGTGATTCTTACGGTGTTACAGTCAAGCACAGGATAGCAATTGAATAGAATAGTAGAATAGTTTCTTTATTGTCATTGTAACATGAACCATGTACAACAAAATTTAAAAATGTCAGCCAGTCAGTGCACCATTCAAACATTTCTAAAAGCTAACGATACATACAAGGTAAAATATTAAAAAAAGATAAACAACTAAAATAAATATCATGAAAATAGCACGCATAAACACCCAACCCTACATCCTTCTTGAAATTGAAATTTAGATGGCTGTTTCTGTTTCAGTTTAGTTTATTTGTCACATGTACCAAGGTACAGTGAAAAGCTTTTGTTGCGTGCTAACTAGTCAGCAGAAAGACAATACATGATTACCATCGAACCATTTACAGTGTATAGAAACATGATAAGGGGATAACGTTTAGTGCAAGGTAAAGCCAATAAAGTCCGATCAACGACAATCAAAGGGTCACCAGTAAGGTAGAAAGTAGTTCAGGACTGCTCTCTGGTTGGGGTAGGATGATTCAATTGCCCGATAACAGCTAGTCTTGTTCATCGGACAGAGGGTCTTACCTTCTGCGGACATCGGATTGAGGCAGCGGCTGCAACGGGTCTTTATGGCCAGCTGCAACTAGGACGTTGAAAATGGAACCAAAACCTAATGACTCATCAATATAGACCCAGAGGGGTGTTTCTATGCATTCTGTACTAAATCTGGGATTGTATTTATGTCTGGAAATAATTTTAGGCTGAGGTTAGTCTGAAGAAGGGTCTCGACCCGAAATGTTCCTTATTCCTTTTCCCCAGCGATGCTATCTGACCCGCTGAATTACTCCAGCTTTTTGTGTAACATGACCTCCCAGCTTCTATACTCAGTACTCTGACTGATGAAGGCCAATGTGCCAAAAGGCTTTTTGACCACCCGATCTACTTGTGATGCCAGTTTTAAGGAATTCTACAAGCTTCTACAAACAATAACATGATTATGACTAGATTATATGTTCTTTTGCAGATGTTGTTTGGGGAATAAATATTGATCTGGGAACACAAAGAATATGGCTGCTCGTCTGTGTGGTGTTGCCATGGCATCTTTTAACATCACCCAAAATATTGCTTTCTATCTCATTTGAAAAACAGCACCTACAGTCACACAGTAAGTCCTCGCTCAGTGCTGTGCTTGAATGCAAGCCTTGATCTCTGCTGATTTCCTCAGAGTGCAACTTGAATTTGGAACATTCCAATTTAGGAGACTAATCAAGAACAGGAAAAATAGTAGTTTAAATAACCAGACATTAAGATCCACCAAGAAACTATATCACAGCAGAACTATATCTGTTGTAGTTGGGATTTACAAAAATCTATAAATATGTTATGAATGTCTTATTTGCACAGTGTATGGGTGCTTGAAGCAAAATAAAAGTGATGGTCATCCAAAACGAGGCTAGTTCAGTGTATTTAGTCTGATATCTAGCAATTTTGATAATTTGACTGTGAAATTATGGCATTTCTTTGAACCATTTAATGTATTCAATGTCCTTGATATTCATGCTTTAAATGAGTGGTTATGCCAAACACAGCTACATTCTCCTTTAAATCAATACAGTAAAATATGAAATGCAAGAAAAATGAAATGCACTGAGATATGCATGACATTTCCAAGATGGAATATTGTCTATCTGAACTAAATCAGCATGAATTCAAATTGCATTGATCCAGAACAGCATGTTGGTTATATGCTAGTGGATACCATTAACCACATACATTAATACTACTGTTCCTCCTAGAAGCCATCCCACAGAAAGGTTTATAAAGTCAATTTCCCTGGTATAAGAAAATCCTTATTTTAATCTAGGCCAGTGAGGATTCAGCTCAGGAATTTCAATGAACCATTAGCCATGGCAGTGACATATGGGAACCTTCATTTACCTAACATGCATCCTTTTTCCTTATAACTGTGTGTTTGAAAACATCAAAGTGCTAATAAAAGGATTGTTCCACTCTTTGATTAATTTGTCATGTTGAGACAATAGAGGCCATTTTTGTGCAAGAACTCTCAGAAATCATGAGTACAATTTTTCTGGGTGCCAATGAATAGGTTTTCAACAATCAACGTGATTCAATTTCTATACAGCGACTGAAAACCATAATCCCACTGCCAATCAAGGAATGCATTTCCTCTCTCTGTTTTAATGCCCATTCTAAAGAATATGGTACAAATATCTCAGTTGACACAGTGGCATGGCAGTCAGGTCTTGAATAAATTTTATTAGCATACATACAAGGAATTTGACGGTGCTTTGCTCGCAAGTAACAACACGATATACAGTAGACAATTAAAAATAAAACATTATAATTTAATCTTGTGAAGAATGAAATAAAATACCAAAGCAAAAGGAGGCTGCAGACTTTTGGCTGTTTAGTAGAGCTACTGCTCATGGGAAAAAAAAGCTGTTTTTATGTCTGGTTGTGGCGGCTTTGACAGTCTGGAGTCGCCTTCCAGAGGAAAGTGCTTCAAAGAGTTTGTGGCCAGGGTGAGAGGGGTCAGAGATGATCTTACCTGCTCGCTTCCTGGCCCTTGCAGTGTACAGTTCATTAATGGTTGCAGCCAACAACCTTCTTGGCTGATCGAACGATCAGCTGTCAGTACAGAGCTTGCATGTTCTCCCTGAGCATGGTAGAAACAAGTAACTGCAGATGCTGATTAATGCTCAAAAGGACACAAAGTGATGAAATGTCAGCAGGGTAGGCAGTATCTCTGGAGAACATGGCTAGGTGCCGTTCGGGTTGGGACACATTTTCAGACGGGTCTCAACCCAAACCATCAGCTATCCTCATTCACCAGAGATGCTGCCTGACCTGCTGACTTACTCCAATACTTTGCGTCCTTTAGCAGGTTGGTAGGTTAATCGGCCACCACAAGTTTCCCCTAGTGTAGTGTAAGTAAATGCAATGATGGAAGCAAGAATAAGTTATGGAGAAAATAATTGGGGAACTGAGATTATTTTGTGATTTAGAATAGACTACATAGGCTGAATGGCCTCCATCTATGTTGTCACGAAATATGGAATATCGAGTATCCATCATTGAATGGGAGAGTAGGGCTGTGAAGTATTATGTTTTGGACGAGCTATCGGTTCGCAGATGAATGTAAAAATCACAGGGTTCCCTGGTGAAGTTCCCCCGATGTTCTGTGGCCGACATTTATTTCTAAGTTACTTACTTATTAATACAAAATGAATTACCTAGTTAATATTTTATTTCAGTTTTATGGGAGCATCCTAGGTATAAATCGAAGGTTGCATATGTGCCTTACACACTCAACAGCAGAAATAATGTGCTGTACTTGAGTTAAGGATTCATACAATAACAGTTCATATCAAATCATACCACATTTAGCATCAAATTGTGATTAGCATTGGACAGGGGGAAGGAACTGTAAGTAATTATAACTTCCACCCTCAATTGTGCTGGTCCAGCCAGGGGTAAACTGGAGAAATTGCAACCTTATTCAGCCAGAAGAATTGATGGGATGATCGCTTTGGTTAGAGAACATCATCACAGAGGCAGTCTTCAGCTATGTTCAGTCATTCCACATGTAGTGAAGAAATGATTGAGAACATTGGATATAGCAAAGACTATGGGACCAGAAAACAACCTGTGCTGCGGACCTGCACTCCTGAACAAGCTGTATCTCAAGCCAAGGTTTTTTATTGCAGTTATAATACTGGCATCAAACTGATGATATGGAAATTTGCCCAGGCATGTCCCGCCTATGAAATGTAGAACAGATGCAATCCTGTTAATTGGGTAAAACAATTCTTCTCTGAAGAACAAATCCCGGCCTGAAACATTGCTTATCCATGTCCTCTAGAGATGCTGCTGACCTGCTGAAGTACTCCAGCACTTTGGGTTTTGCTCAATATTCCAGCATCTGCAGTTTCCTGTGTCTCCAATCCATCAAATGAATGATCGCTCAACCCATTCATTCATGGATTGAAGGAGTGATGGAAGGAGTTGAAAAAGTCCTATCAAGCAGCATTTACTCATCAATGACCTGTTCATAAATGCTCAGCTGCAGTTCATCAGAGCCACTTAGCTCATTGCAGCCTAGGACCTCAGAGTACACTTATTAAATTCTAGAAATGAGGAGATAATAACTGCAAGCACAAGCAGAATAACTTATTTTGATATCAAAACAGCATTTAACTGTGTGCCATCAAGGAGACACGGTGAAATTAAAGGTTTCATGGACTAAAATGTTCCACTCATTAATGGGATAACTCATCAAAAGGAATGTGCTTGTCATTGTTGAAGATTTATTGCATCAGCCCAGTACATTACAACAGGACCAAAGCCGATACATCTTCATTTGCTTCATCAATGACCTTCCATCCATCATAGCTACAAATGTAGGGATGTTCTATGATCATTGTACCTTGTGATTCTATTGCAACTCCAACTTGAAACTTTTTGCATTCAGCAAGTTCTGCACAATATTTAATTTTGGGGTAATTGTAGTGTTCACACCACAGAACAGTATTGCCCACAGGAGGGAGGTGGGGCATACCAGAAGCAGCACAAGGTATATCAAAAAATCATGAGATGCCAATCTAATTGACTTCAATACAAGACTGCTTGCTTGCTGAACAACTAAAACAGCATGTAATAGAGCTACACGGTTTCACAGCCAATGGACCAGATTAAATCTATCACATCCAGTCATGAAATGTGGTGGACAGTAGGTTGGTGATCCAAGGACTCCCACTGGTGGTATTGAGGATCTCAAGACTATGCATTAGGAACACACAGAAGCCCTGAATAAGCAGTGGAAAGAACTGACTACTTCACCAGCTACCCACTTGCCCTCCCCATCAGCTAGATCTTGCCCCATCTGTGGAAGGAAACTAGAGAGGAAAATGCAGGAGCCCTGGTTGAAACATGCGAGTCGTTCTTAAATACAGGAGAGGTTCCTGAAGACTGGAGGGTGGCAAATGTTGTGCCTCTATTTAAGACGGGCTGCAGGGGAAATACTGGGAACTATAGGCTGGTGAGCTTAACAATTGTAGTTGGAAAGTTACTAGAGAGTATTCTGAGGGATAGGTTATACAGGCATTTGGATGGGCTAGTCACTGATTAGGGATAGTCAGCATGATTTTGTATGTGGGAGGTCGTGTCTTACAAATCTGATTGAGTTTTTGAAGACGTGACCAAAAAGGTGTGTTAAGGAGGAGCTGTAGGTGTTGTGTACATGGATTTTAGTAAAGAAGCTGTCCCACTGCGGCGACCTAATTGGCGAGTTTAGAAGAGTTTGCCCTCGACTCATACTCGCAGCATGGTCGACACGAGGTCCTAGGAGGTCTTTGTAACTTTCCTTCATGCTCGAGAGTAGTCCCTGCATACTCGAGGCCTCAGCTAGGTCGTGGCGTATTTTTCAACATGCTGAAAAATGCCCGCGAGTAAAAAAAGGTTGCCATGGAAAAAATCTGTATTTTTTTTACTCGTAAGCTTAGTCGAAGTACATAGAACCATAGAAACATAGAAAATAGGTGCAGGAGGAGTCATTCGGCCTTTCGAGCCAGCACCGCCATTCATTGCGATCATGGCTGATCATCCCCAATCAATAACCTGTCCATACCTTCTCCCCATATCCCTTGATTCCACTAGCCCCTAGAACTCTATCTCACTCTCTCTTAAATCCATCCAGTGATTTAGCCTCCACTGCCCTCTGTGGCAGGGAATTCCACAAATTCACAACTCTTTGGGTGAAAAAGTTTTTCCCACCACAGTCTTCAATTCTAAAACTGTGGCCCCTGGTTCTGGACTCGCCCAACATTGGGAACATTTTTCCTGCATCTAACTTGTCCAGTCCTTTTATAATTTTATATGTTTCTAGAAGATCCCCCTCATCCTTCTAAACTCCAGTGAATACAAGCCTAGTCTTTTCAATCTTTCCTCATATGACAGTCCCGTCATCCCAGGGATCAATCTCGTGAACCTACGCTGCACTGCCTCAATCACAGGTATGTCCTTCCTCAAATTAGGAGACCAAAACTGGACACAATACTCCAGATGTGGTCTTACCAGAGCCCTATACAACTGCAGAAGAACCTCTCTACTCCTATACTGAAATCCTCTTGTTGTGAAGGCCAACATTCCATTAGCTTTCTTTACTGCCTGCTGCACATGCATGCCAACTTTCAGTGACCTGTGTACAAGGACACCCAGGCCTCGCTGTACCTCCCCCTTACCTAACCTAACCCCATTGAGATAATAATCTTCCCCCTTGTTTTTGCCACCAAAGTGGATAACCTCAAATTTATCTAAATTATACTGCATCTGCCACACATCTGCCCACTCATTCAACCTGTCCGGGTCACTCTGCAACCTCCTAACATCCTCTTCACAGTTCACACTGCCACCCAGCTTTGTGTCATCCGCAAACTTGCTAGTGTTGCTCCTAGATCCCTCTTCCAAATCATTAATATATATGGTAAACAGTTGCGGCCACAACACCGAGCCTTGCGGCACTCCACTCACCATTGCTTGCCATTCTGAAAAGGACCCGCTCACTCCTACTCTTTGCTTCCTGTCTGCCAACCAACTTTCTATCCACGTCAACACCCTACCCCCAATACCATGTGCTCTAATTTTAGTCACCAGTCTCCCGTGCGGGACCTTATCAAAGGCTTTCTGAAAGTCTGGATACACTACATCCACTGGCTCCCCTTCATCCATTTTACTTGTCATATCCTCAAAAAATTCCAAAAGAAGCATGATTTTTCTTTCATAAATCCATGCTGACTTGGACTAATTATTTTACTGCTATCCAAATGCCTCATTATTACCTCTTTAATAATTGACTCCAGCATCTTTCCACAACCGAAGTCAGGCTAACAGGTCTGTAATTCCCCGTTTTCTCTCTCGCTTCTTTCTTGAAAAGTGGGATAACATTAGCTATCCTCCAATTGACAGGAACTGATCCTGAATCTATTGAACATTGGAAAATGATCACCAATGCGTCCACTATTTCTCGAGCCGCCTCCCAGAGGACCCTGGGATGCAGTTCATCAGGCCCCGGGGATTTATCATCCTTCAGTCCCATTAGCCTACCCAATACTATTCCTCGAATAATGAAAATTTCTTTCAGTTCCTCAAGTTCCTCTTCTGCCATTTCCTTGTTCCCCATAATAATTTCACCCGTGTCTGCCTTCAAGAGACCCACATTTGACTCTGCTACTCTTTTAGAAGTAGGTCGTAGTAGGTCGGCATGTTATTCGTAGGTAATCGAGGGTAGTCGAAGGTAGTCGTAGATCGTCTTCAACATAGTCGGAGGGAGGTCGAAGGAGATCAAAGGAGGTCGTCTTCACTCTACAATATTCGGTGTCCAATTTTCCTGAAGCTAGTCGAAGCAAGTGTTCATCATAGTCGAAGGAGGTCGAAGGAGGTCTTCTACATTGTTGAAGGAGATCTTCAACATGACACTTTTTCAAACTCTCCTAAACTCTTCTAAACTCGGCAATTAGGTCACCACAGTAGGATTGCCCCTTTAGGCATTCAACAAGGTTCTGCATGGTAGGCAGCTCTGGAACTTTAAATCACATGGGATCCAAGGGGACATATCTGAATGGATAGCAAATTGGCTTCATGGAAGGACGTAGAGAGTAAAGGTGGAAGGTTGCTTCTCAGACTGGAGGCCTGCGACTCGTGGTGTGCCTCAGGGTTCAGTGCTAGGCTCATTGCTGTTGTCATCCACATTAATGACTTGAATGAGTACATACAGGGCAAGATTAGCAAGTTTGCTGATGATACAAATATGGGAGGTTTTGCAGATAGCGAAGATGGTTGTGAAAGATTGCAGGAGGATCTGGATCGATTGGCCAGGTGGGCGGAGAAATGGCTGATGGAATTTAATGCAGAGAAGTGTGAGGTGTTGCATTTTGGGACGTCTAACAAGGGCATGACCTACACAGTGAATGGTAGACCTCTGGGTAGTGTTGTAGAGCAGAGGGATCTAGGAGTGCAGGTGCATGTTTCCTTGAAGGTCAAGTCACAGGTAGATAAGGTGGTCAAAAAGGCTTTTGGCACATTGGCCTTCATCAGCCAGAGTATTGAGACTAGAAGTTGGGAGGTCATGTTGCAGTTGTATAAGACGTTGGTGAGATCGCATTTAGAGTAATGTGTTCATTTCTGGACACCATGTTATTGGAAAGATATTGTCAAGCTTGAAACGGTTCGGAGAAGATTTATGATGATATTGCCCGGACTAGCGGATCTGAGCTATAGGGAGAGGTTGAGTATGCTGAGAGGTTAAGTCCTCCCTCCACCACCTCCAGTTTAAATTCCATTTGGAATATTTTGGAGAACCAAGAAACCAAGAACCAAGAACAAGGCTGGGTCTCTATTCCATGGAGCACAGGAGGATGAGGGTGATCTTATAGAGGTGTATAAAATCATGAGAGGAAAAGGACCAGAGATCATAGGTTCAAGGTGAAGGGGAAAAGATTTAATGGGAATCTGAGGGGTACCTTTTTCACACAAAGGGTTGTGAGTGTATTGAACAGGCTGCCAGAGGAGGTAGTTGAGGCTGGGACTATCCCAACGTTTAAGAAACTGTTAGACAGGTGCATGGATAGGACAAATTTGGAGGGATATTGTCCAAGCGCAGGCACGTGGAACTAGTGTAGCTGGGACATGTTTGCCAGTGTGGGCAAGTTGGGCCGAAGGGCCTGTGTCCTCACTGTGTCACTCTGGAAGGCAGCATGGTGGCACAGTGGCATGGTATAGTTGCTGCCTTACAGCGAATGCAGCACCAGAGACCCGGGTTCGATCCTAGCTACAGGTACAGTCTGTACGGAGTTTGTACATTCTCCCCGTGAATTACGTGGGATTTCTCCAAGATCTTCGGTTTCCTCCCTCACTCCAAAGACGTACAGGTCTGTAGGTTAATTGACTTGGTAAATGTAAAAATAGTTCCGAGTGGATGTAGGATAGTGTTAATATGCGAGAATCGATGGTCGGCGCGGACCCCGGTGGGCCTGAAGGGCCTGTTTCCACGTTGTATCTTTAAACTAAACTAAACTATGAATCTATGACCTCTAAGTGTCTACAATTCCCACATTGCCCTCATCAGTCACGTCAGAACCCATAGAATTGGCGTGAAAGCAAGTCATCCTCAATCCTGAGGGAGAGCCTTAAAAGGAGAACAATTAAATTTGACGATCCTTCTAAAGCAATTGAAAATGTTCTTCAGATTCAGATTCAGATTCAGAAAACTTTATTGTCTGTCGTAACAGAAAATCTTCTTTGACGTGGCTCAACATACAACCAGGACAATGTACTGATAAGCAGTCATACAACACAGATTTCTGCGAGCACACACAGTGTGTATAGATCTTAAAAGCAAGTATAAAGATTAGAAACTGTAAAAATAGACAAGATAAAAGTTGTGGATACGTGTAAAGTAACAGTGCGTCAGGGTTAATTTGTCCCTTGTTCGGAAAGATTTGCTAACACTGGAACAATATTTCCAGATCTAATGTGTTAAACGTGACGCTTCATCATCCATCTGAACAAAAATAAAATTCGAAACGAGGAATTTTGTGGTAGCAAGGACACAGTACATTGGAATCACTCAAGACTGAATTTTTAGTTACAGACAGACCTTGAAATGCAGTCGGCACATGTAGAGTTGCTGCCTTACTGCGCCAGACAATCCTGACTATGGGTGCTTGTCTGTACGGTGTTTGTATGTTTTCCCTGCGTGGGGGTTTTCTGGGAGTTCCAATTTTCACCGACCCTCCAAAGATGTACAGGCTTGTAGGTTAATCGGGTTGGTATAATTGTAAATTGTCCTTGGTGTAGAATAGAATAGAATAGAATAGATAGAATAGAATAGAATGCATTTATTGGCAATCAAACCTAGGTTTGAACAAAATATCATTTCTACAGTTTTTTACATTACAAAACAATCCAAGACCCACACTTAACACAGTTTACATAAACATCCATCACAGTGAGTCTCCAACATCTCCTCACTGTGATGGAAGGCAAAGTCTTTATCTCTTCCCTTTGTTCCTTCTCCCGCGGTCCAGCAGTCCAACTGCAGTGTCGAGGCGAACTGGGGCTCCGATGTTAAAGCCCCCGGCGGGCGATGGTAAGTCCTGAGGCCGTTTAAGCCACTCCGGGCGATGTTAGGTCCCGGCTCCATGTCCTTAAACCCGCGATTCCAGCGGGAGAAGTCGCCGTTGCGGAGCTCGGAAAAGCGGTCTCCCACCAGGGACTTGGAGCTCCCGATGTTCCCGTCCACCGGGTCTGCGGCCGGTGCCACCGAACTCCAAAGTCGGGTCGCAGCCGCACGCCACCACAGCTCTTCCCGCTCTGAAGTTGGCCAGCTCCGCGATGTCAGTTCTGCAGGCTCTGCAACTGGAGCCCCCAGGTTAGTCCCGGCCGGAGGTCGCCACCGGCTCCACGATGTTAGGCCCAACGACATCCGAGACCCGACAGGGAATAGTCGGGTCCCCGCACAGGGAAGAGATTTAAACAGTTTCCCCCACAGCCCCCCCACCACCCCCCACATATACACAGCTAAAAAAAATAATAAAAACTAACTCAGGACATACATTTAACAAGACAAAAATAAAAAAAGACAGACGACTGTAGTCGAGCCGCTGCCGTTAGGCGCCGCCACTCCCAAGTAGTGTAGGATAGTGTTAATGTGCAGGGATCGCTGGTCAGCATGGACTCAATTGGCCAAATGGCCTGTTTCCAAGCTCTATCTCTAAACTAAACTGAACTCAACTAAACTAAACTAAACTAAACTAAACTAAACAGTCAAAAAGACAATGATTTGCGTACACATTGGAGGGAGATTTAGTGGAATGTGTTGGCGAGATAAGTCTCCTACACTTTGTGGATCAACCCGTCTTATTTACAGTACTTCCGTCTGGTGTGAAGACGTCGCAGATGGCATGGTGATGTGAAAAATTTTCATCAGCAAATTAAGTGGTTTAAAATCCAATGACCCATTGAGTTTGATGAAGGGTTTTGACACGAAACATCACCTATCACTTTTCTCCAGAGATGCTGCCTGACCCACTGATTTACTCCAGCTTTTGTGTCTATCTTTGAAGTAAAGGAGCACCTGCAGTTCCTTCTTATGCACAGTTTAAAATCCATGCAGGGTTTTTTTTTAATCAAGTTCAAGTTCAAGTTCAAGTTAGTTTATTGTCATGTGTCCCTGTATAGGACAATGAAATTCTTGCTTTGCTTAAGCACACAGAAAATAGTAGGCATTTACTACAAAACAGATAAATGTGTCCATATACCATGATATAAATATATAAACACATGAATAAATAAACTGATAGTGCAAATAACAGAAAGTGGTTGGTAATAATCAGAGTTTTGTCCGAGCCAGGTTTAATAGCCTGATGGCTGAGGGGAAGTAACTATTCCTGAACCTGGTTGTTGCAGTCTTCAGGCTCCTGTACCTTCTACCTGAAGGTAGCAGGGAGATGAGTGTGTGGCCAGGATGGTGTGGGTCTTTCATGATACTGCCAGCCTTTTTGAGGCAGCGACTGCGATAGATCCCCTCGATGGAAGGAAGGTCAGAGCCGATGATGGACTGGGCAGTGTTTACTACTTTTTGTAGTCTTTTCCTTTCCAGGGCGCTCAAATTGCCGAACCAAGCCACGATGCAACCATATTCAATCATTATTGAATATGTTCCCTGCTTGTTGAGAGAGGGATTCAGCTACACTTCAAAAATGATCATGGCTGAACTGCAACTTCTGCTGTAAAAGACATTGCCCGCCCATTCACCAAATAGGTCTAAGTCGAGGAAAGTCAGTCTGGATGCTGAGAGGCAATGCAGCAAGATTCTGGCAGCAGTATCAGTGCCATAAAAATGTGGCTTGTGCCTTCAATGTAAACATCACACTGTGCGCTGCTTGGTATTCATGTGGGACATGATAGGTCAGCCTAATTATTGAACGGGTGGACACTGTGGATTAACTGCAGTGGATTGGCTAAAAAGTGCAGGCAATGAGCTCCTGGCCTGAACTAGCATGACATAGAGGGGCAGAAGCCATTCAATAACTGCCAAGATGTCATCAACTAGGCCTGAAACATCACATTTCACAACGTTAAACTGCACTGTTCTGTTGTTGTTTGCCCTCAGCAGCCACAAGCAGTAACTTAGATCACATGCTTGCACTCCAGTCTGTGGGTTCAGGTGACTGATGACGTCAATGTCCATCCCACAGACTGTACCTCAGGTGGGACAGGAGGTGATTGACGGGATGGCTTTAGTTTAGTTTAGAGATACAGCATAGAAACAGACCCTTCGGCCCACCAAACCAACCATCAATCACCCATTCACATTAGTTCCATGATATCCCACTTTCTCAAACACACCCTACCCAATACGGGAATTTTTTTAAAGAGGTCAATTAACCCACAAACCTGCACGTCTTTGGGATATGTGAGGACACCGGGGAACCTGGAAAAAATCCACGCGATTACAGGGAAACGTGCAAGCTCCACACAGACGACACACGAGGTCGGGATCAAACCGGGGTCTCCAGAGCTGCAAGGCAGCAACTCTACCAGCTGTGATGCCCCATGAAGGGTGTTTTGGGACTTTGGGAAGTGGTATACTTCATCCATCATGTATGATTGCCTTTTGCACAACCTAGCACAGACTCAAATTTCCTATTGTCACCCTAAATGCTCTTTCTCTGTTTTGACTAGCTATGATGTTTGGGTTAATTATTGCCATCTGTACTGAAGTACAGTGAAAAGCTTTGTTGTGCATGTTATCCAAGCAGTTCAGATATACCATACGTAAATACAATCAAGTCAAACTCAAGTTCTATAGAGTCATAGAATGATACAGTGTGGATACAGTCTCTTCGGCCCAACTTGCCCACAGCAGCCAACATGCCCAGCTACATGTCCTATAGGTGGAGCAAAGGGGAAGATACAGCAGGCAAAATATACTTCTCAACATTGCAGCACACCAGTTCCAAGTCCAATGTCCACAATGGGTTGGAGCTGAATCGGATAGTACCCTAGCTTATGGATTCTCACAACATTTTTGGGCATTAACACATTGGATTACATCCTTGGGCACAGCGCATGGATGTAATCATGAAGAAGGTGTGCCAGCACCTCTGCTTTCTTATACGTTAAGGGAGATTTGACATATCACCAAATACTCCAACTAATATCTACTGCTTTACTGTAAAAGATCCAATGCACAGGAATGCAAAAGGCTGCAGAGAGTGGAGGATTCGGCCACCATGGGCACAGCTCTCCCCACCAACAAGAGCATCCACATGATGTCTTGTGAATGGTGGCAGATTAGGAAAAGGGGAGATGCAACGAGACCTGGGTGTCATGGTACACCAGTCATTGAAAGTGAGCATGCAGGTGCAGCAGGCAGTGAAGAAAGCGAATGGTATGTTGGCATTCATAGCAAGAGGATTTGAGTATAGGAGCAGGGAGGTTCTACTGCAGTTGTACAGGGCCACATCTAACTCCCTCTTAAATATATAACCATATAACCATATAACAAGAGAAGGCAGGTACAGGATACTGAGTTGGATGATCAGCCATGATCATATCGAATGGCGCTGCAGGCTCAAAGGGCCGAATGGCCTACTCCTGCACCTATTTTCTATGTTTCTATGTTTCTATCCCCCCTCAATCTTCTAAATTCTAGCGAGTACAAGCCGAGTCTATCCAGTCTTTCTTCATATGAAAGTCCTGACATCCCAGGAATCAGTCTGGTGAACCTTCTCTGCACTCCCTCTATGGCAAGAATGTCTTTCCTCAGATTAGGAGACCAAAACTGTACGCAATACTCCAGGTGTGGTCTCACCAAGACCCTGTACAACTGCAGTAGAACCTCCCTGCTCCTATACTCAAATCCTTTTGCTATGAATGCTAACATACTATTCGCCTTCTTCACTGCCTGCTGCACCTGCATGCCTACTTTTAATGACTGGTGTACCATGACACCCAGGTCTCGTTGCATCTCCCCCTTTCCTAATCGGCCACCATTCAGATAATAGTCTACTTTCCTGTTTTTGCCACCAAAGTGGATAACCTCACATTTATCTACATTATACTGCATCTTCCATGCATTTGCCCACTCACCCAGCCTATCCAAGTCACCTTGCAGCCTCCTAGCATCCTCCTCACAGCTAACACTGCCCCCCAGCTTCGTGTCATCCGCAAACTTGGAGATGTTGCATTCAATTCCCTCGTCCAACTCATTAATATATATCGTAAATAGCTGGGGTCCCAGCACTGAGCCTTGCGGTACCCCACTAGTCACTGCCTGCCATTGTGAAAAGGACCCGTTTACTCCTACTCTTTGCTTCCTGTCTGCCAGCCAGTCTCTATCCACATCAATACTGAACCCCCAATACCGTGTGCTTTAAGTTTGTATACTAATCTCTTATGTGGGACCTTGTTGAAAGCCTTCTGAAAGTCCAGATATAACACATCCACTGGTTCTCCCTTATCCACTCTTATAGAAGGGATCTTTTAGAAACGTACAAAATTCTTAAGGGTTTGGACAGGCTAGATGCAGGAAGATTGTTCCAGATGTTGGGGAAGTCCAGAACAAGGGGTCACAGTTTAAGGATAAGGGGGAAGTCTTTTAGGACCGAGATGAGAAAAACACTTTTCACACAGAGAGTGGTGAATCTCTGGAATTCTCTGTCACAGAAGGTTGTTGAGAACAGTTCATTGGCTATATTTAAGAGGGAGTTAGATGTGGCCCTTGTGGCTGAAGGGGTCAGGGGGTATGGAGAGAAGGCAGGTACAGGATACTGAGTTGGATGATCAGCCATGATCATATTGAATGGCGATGCAGGCTAGAAGGGCCGAATGGCCAACTCCTGCACCTATTTTCTATGTTTCTATGTTTCTATGTGCTGCCTTAGCAAGACGGCGCCTATCATCAAGGATCCCTCCCTCCATCAAGGTCATGCTCTCTGCTCACTGCTACCATTGGGCAGAAGGCACAGAAGCATGAAGTCCCTCACCACCAGGTCAGGAAAAGTTACGTTCCTACATCTTTCCAGTTCTTGAATGGACCCACACGATCCTAATCCTACCTCAGTAATGGAACACTGCGGAGCAGCTACGGAGACTCACAGGGCTGAGGGGCCTGTTTCAATGCTGTATATCTAAAGTCTAAAGTCTAAAGAAGTTGTATCTACAAACTTGTTCTTTGAGCTATCTCTCTTCTGCCCGTCAAGTTTCACTCATGTTGATCCCACAACAAACTATCCATTCCTCATCCCTAAACAATCTGCATATATATATATATTGTTAGATGCATGAATCTTGGAATCCAGTGATGGGTGACTCACCCATTAATACTTCAAGATCTTTCCTAGGGAACAAAGCAGCAGTCAGAAGTATCAAAGAATGGTCGCCACTTGCCTCCCTCATCGGGCAAGAGGTACAGAAGTGTGAAAACGCACACCTCCAGATTCAGGGACAATTTCTTCCCAACTGTTATCAAGCAACAGAACCATCCTACCACAACTAGAGAGCAGTCCTAAACTACTATCTACCTCATCGGGGACCCTCAGATTATCTTTGATCGGACTATACTGTCTTTACCTTGCACTAAACATTATTCCCTTATCATGTATCTGTACACTGCGAATGGCTCGATTGTAATCATGTATTATCTTTCTGCTGGCTGGTTCGCACACAACAAAAGCTTTTCACTGTAAACGTACATGTGAAAATAAACTAAACTGAACTGGGTGTGTTTAATACCAACTGCACTACTAAAGCTAAACACTATCCAGCGCAAAGCAGTCTGTTTGACTGGTACCCTATCACTCTCCCTAAAATGTTTACTCCATCCAACATGAGTACAGTATGCCTGCAAAGCCAAACTCTGTGCAACACCACCGGGTTTCTTCACCAGCACATTCCTTACCTGTAAACGTCATCACAGAAGGATAAGGAGAGAAGGCGTGCTTGTTTGCCAACACCTGCAAATCTCCATCCTAGTGAAACACTTCCGACATTAGAAATAAATCACGGTTCCTTTATTGTTGCTGGATTAAATTCCTGAAACTCCCCGAGTAAGTTAACCACCAAGGACAGCATGAAACTCCCCACTGACAGGAGTAAGTCAACCACCAACGACAGCACCAGTTCAAAAGGTGTCTCACCACCACTTTCTCAAGGAAAATGAATGATGGTCAAAAAATTAATGCTTTGCCAACAAGGCCTACAAACCAAAAATGGATCATAATGAGATAAATTGAATTTTCTTTGCAATTTTTGCAACGTTTTTCACACAAGACCTTCCCTGAATACTCATTTTTATGGCCGGTCAAAGAATTGTTATCGAAATGCAGACAAAATGAAGGCATTGGCAAATTTGTACATTTGCTTGGATTGGAGCTGCCTGAAAATCCATCGGATAAACTAATATCAGCTGCTCTTTGCATTAACCCACCATAGACATAGGAGCAATCTGTCAGGCTAAAATAAATCAATGTGCCGTCAATGTAATTTTTATCCCTTTTGCTGACTTTAACCAGACTCTCAATGGCATGAAAAACATATTCCCCTACCGCTAGCTCTGTGTGGCCCATCTTACTCCGGGCTTCCAGGTGTAAGAAAAATGCTAATGTTAGAGGCTGCAGAACTATAATACAAATAAAAATAAATTAAAAGGCAGACTGGAAATTGGTATCAAATGACTTTTATTAAACTCTTTAATGACTGACCATCAGTCAGGGTATTCTGTCACTTCCAACATGATCCCAACACCAATCACATCTTCCCACCCCCACCCATCCACTTTCCACAGAGACTGGTCCCTCCACAACCCTTCGGTTCACTCATCCCTTCCCACCCAAACCACTTCTTCCCCAGGTACTTTCCTCTGCAACCGCAAAAGATGTAACACTGGTCCCTATACCTCCTCCCTCAGCTCTATCCAGGGATCACAGCAGTCTTTCCAGATGAGCAGAGGTTCACTTGCACCTCCTCTAACCTCATCTAATGCATCTGGTGTTCTTGCTGCGGGTCAGTCGCAAGACCAAGCGTAGACTTGGCAACCATTTCGTCGAATACCTATGCTCGTTCCGGCAGAGCCTGCAGGATTTCCCAGATGCTAACCATTGTAACTCCTCTTCCCATGCTGACCATTCTATCCTGGGCCTCCTCCATTGATAGAGTGAGGCCACACACAAACTGGAGGAATAAGACCTTATTTTCAGCTTGGGTAGCTAACAAACCAATGGTATGAACATCTGTCTATCACGATCAAACCATATCATCAGTCTGATTTGAAACGTGGAGAAGGCAGGAACGGGGTACTGATTGGGGATGATCAGCCATGATCACATTAAATGGCGGTGCTGGCTCAAAGGGCCGGATGACCTACTCCTGCACCTATTGTCTATTGTCTATCCAGTTCTCCAGAGATGTTGCCTGGCTTGCTGAGTTATTCCAGCACTTTGTATCGCTTTTGAAAATCAGCATCTGCAGTTCCTTGTATCAATATTGAGCAAAGACGTTGGGACATGATGTTACAGTTGTACAAGCCATTGGTGAGGCCACAATTTGAGTGCAGTGTTAATTCGATGTCATCCTGTTATAGGAAGGATGTCACTAAGCCAGAAAGACTGCAGAGAAGATTTATGAATATGTTGCCGGGGCTTGAGGGGCTGAGCTGAAGGGAGAGGTTGTATGCGCTAGAACTTTACTCCTTGGAAGCTGAGGGGTGATCTTATAGAGTTGTATAAAATCATGAGGGAAATTGATAGGGGGAATAAAAGCAAAGAAACATAGAAAATAGGTGCAGGAGTACGCTATTCAGCCCTTCGAGCCTGCACCGCCATTCAATATGATCATGGCTGATCATCCAACTCAGTATCCTGTACCTGCCTTCTCTCCATACCCCCTGATCCCTTTAGCCACAAGGGCCACATCTAACTCACTCTTATATATAGCCAATGAACTGGCCTCAACTACCTTCTGTGGCAGAGAATTCCAGAGATTCACCACTCTCTGTGTGAAAAATGTTTTCCTCATCTCGGTCCTAAAAGATTTCCCCCTTATCCTTAAACTGTGACCCCTCGTTCTGGACTTCCCCAACATCGGGAACAATCTTCCTGCATCTAGCCTGTCCAACCACTTAAGAATTTTGTATTAGAATGAACTTAGTATTTTACCCAGAGTAAGGGAATCAAAAACAAAAGAACATATATTTAAGATGAGGGAGGTAAGATTTAACCCAAACCTGGTGGGCATTTTTTTCATTCAGAGGGTGGTGGGTATATAGAATAAGCTATAATGGCATTTAAAATTCATTTGAGCGGTTTCATGGATAGAATTTACCTGAAATTTGAGAATTCAATGTTCTTGCCATTCGGCTGTCGGCTCCCCAAGCAGAAGTGAGTTGCTCCTTTCCACTCAGGTGGTGGACGAGGATGGATCGGTCGGTATGGGAATGAGAAGGGGAACTGAAGTGGCTCGCATTTCAGAGCTCCATCTGGCACAGACGGACAGAGCATAAGTGTTTGGGAAAGCGGTCGCCTTTCCTATGCTTGATCTTATCTGACAGAGAGGGGATCACATCAAGAGCACCGAATGCAATAGCTGTGGTTGGAGGCATTGCATGTAAGCCTCTGCTTTGCCTGCAAGTGTTGTTTGGGTTCCTGAATGAGGAGAGGAGAGGAGAGGAGAGGACAGTCCGAGGTAAAAGGTGCAGCTTGAATTTTTCACCATTGCAATTCCAGTGACAATTATAAAAAGGAGTCCTTCCATTTTTAAATAGTTATATTATTTAATCATTGTGAATGAATGAATGAATGAATCTCTTTATTGTCATTGCACATGATACAACGAAATTTAAAAGTCAATCCCACGGTGCGATTCACAAGAGCAATTTTAAATATATAAGAAAAGGTAAAAATATATACATATTAAAAAAAAAAATTACAGATAAATAACAATAGCAGCTGAGGTAGAACCATTCAGTTGAATGTGAGTGTTATTTCTTATTTTGCATTGTTAAGTTCACGTATGGCTATGGGGTAGAAGCTGTCTCTGAGTCTGTTTGTGCGAGTTTTGAAAGACCTGTACCGTCTGCCAGAGGGCAGCAGGTGGAACAGGTTGTGTCCAGGGTGGGAAGGGTCCTTCAGGATGTTGGCTGCCCTGCCAAGGCAGCGAGAGCTGAAGATGTCCTTCAGGGAGGGCAGTGGGCAGCCAGTGATTTTTGTGCGGTGTTGATGACCCTTTGAAGGGCTCTCCTGTCCGCTGCAGAGCAGCTGGCATACCATGTGGTTATACAGTACGCCAGCACACTCTCGATGGAGCAGCGGTAGAAGGACACCAGCAGCTTCTCCTCCAGGTTGTTTTTCCTGAGGATCCTCAGAAAGTAGAGTCGCTGCTGGGCCTTCTTGACTGCTGTGGTGGTGTTTGTAGTCCAGGAGAGATCCTCCGTAATTTGTGTGCCCAGGAATCTGAAGTCTGAGACCCTTCCCACACAGTCCCCATTGATGAATAGGGGTTTGGGGGCTGCACTGTTCTTACGGAAGTCTATGATAATTTCCTTTGCTTTTGTGGTGTTTAGGATGAGGTTGTTGTCTGAACACCACACTGCCAGTCTTTGGACTTCCTCCCTGTAGGCTGTCTCATCTCCTCCTGAGATACGTCCAACCACAGTCGTGTCGTCCGCAAACTTGACGATGGTGTTGGTGGAGTGGGCGGGGGCACAATCGTGGGTGTAGAGGGCGTAGAGGAGGGGGCTCAACACACAGCCCTGTGGGGAGCCGGTGCTGAGTGTGATGGGGGTGGAGAGGTGATGGCCCAGTCTGACGGTCTGGGGGCGGTTAGACAGAAAGTCCTTGATCCAGAGGCAGATGGGTTGGGAGAGTCCTAAATCCATGAGTTTGGTGACCAGTCTGCTGGGGATGATGGTATTGAAGGCGGAGCTAAAGTCAATGAAAAGCATCCTCACATAGCTCCCCTGGTGTTCGAGGTGAGTCAGTGCAGTGTGAAGAGCAGTGGCGATGGCATCCTCAGTGGACCTATTTGCTCTGTAGGCAAACTGGTGTGGATGGAAGGTGGGCGGGAGGCTGGCTTTGATGTGCTGCTGGACCAGCCTCTCGAAACACTTCATGATGACTGGTGTGAGAGCGACCGGTCGGTAGTTGTTAAGGCCGCTGATAACAGGCTTTTTTGGTAGTGGGATGATTGTGGCAGACTTCAGGCACGGTGGGATGATGGATTTGGACAGGGACAGGTTGAAGATTTTCGTGAAGACCTCGGAGAGCTGGTCTGCACATTCCTACAGAACCCTTCCTGTCACGCCATCCGGTCCGGCAGCCTTCCTCGGGTTCACTGCCCTGAGCACCCGCCTCACTTCATGCTCCTGCACAGTGAGGGTGTAGTTGTTGTTGTTAGGGGCTGGTGGGAGAATGGTGACGAACTCTTCTGGTTCTGCCTCGAAGCGAGCAAAGAAGCAGTTCAGCTCCTCTGCCAGTGAGGCATCGCCGTCGGCCGTCGTGTTGTTGCTGGGCTTGTAGTTGGTGATGTGCTGGATGCCCTGCCACACCCGCCGTGGATCGTTGTTGTTAAAGTGGTCCTCTATCTTCCTCTTGTGGGCCGCTTTGGCATCCCTGATGCCTTTCTTCAGGTTGGCTCTAGCATCACTGTACAGGGCTCTGTCGCCAGACCTGAAGGCGGTGTTGCGGTCCTTAAGGAGAGTTTGGACCTCTTTTGTCATCCACGGCTTCTGGTTGGGGTACACCCGGATGAGTTTGTTGACGGTGATGTTGTCAACACAGTTCTGGATGTAAAAGAGTGCCGTGGATGTGTAATCCTCCAAGTCCTGATTTCCAAAAATGTCCCAGTTTGTCCTTTCAAAGCAGTCCTGTAGCTGTGAGGAAGCTCCTTCAGGCCAAGTTTTAACAGTCCTGGTGGTGGGTTGAGCTTTTCTCCTGAGGGGGGTGTATGCTGGTGCTAAGTGAATGGATAGGTGATCCGACTGGCCTAAGTGTGGTAGTGGTGTGGCTCTATACCCCTTCTTGATGTTTGAGTAGGCCTTGTCTAATGTATTTTCTCCCTTGGTTGCACATTTGATGTGTTGTTCAAACTTGGGGAGAACTGATTTTAAGTCTGCATGATTGAAATCACCAGCTATGGTATAGGCTGCTTTGGGGTAGGTGTTCTCTTGTTTGCTGATAGCGCTATGGAGGTAGCCTAGGGCTATGCTAGCATTCGCATCCGGTGGGATATACACAGCTGTAACTATGACCACGGTAAACTCACGTGGAAGGTAGAAAGGCCTGCATCTAACTATCAGGTACTCCAAATCAGCAGAACAGTGTCTGTCTATGATTGTGGTATTTGTGCACCAGTTGTTGTGAACGTAGATGCATAACCCCCCTCCTTTGCTCTTACCGGAGTCTTTGTTTCTATCCCAGCGAAATGCTGTGCGGCCTGCTAGCTCAATGGCTCCGTCCGGTACAAGTGCGTGTAGCGACGTCTCTGTTATTAGCAGAATGCAACTGCAAACGGGAGACCTAAAACATAAAATGTATAACATAGAAAAGAAGAGCACAGGAACAGGCTCTTTGGCCTACAATGTCTGTGCCAAATTTGATTCCATGGGAAACTAAATCCACAATGTAATGTCCTTTCACAGAACTTCACAACTTTGGAACCACTTCTCTTTCTCAGTCCTTTGATCCTACTCCAAAATGTAGGCTTTTAAAATCCCATTATTATTTATTACAATTTGGTTTATCTAATCGTCTCTACAGGTTTTTTTCTTCGGAACAATAGATATCCTGCACTATAGACTTTAGGCCCTTTGTTCATTGTTCCAGAAATGTCAGCTGCTATTTTTCACTTAAACACATTTTCGACATTCTTATTTGGTCTCATGAAAATTAAAAGGGGGGAATTAGCGGGAAGAAATGCAGAGTTAATGTTTGACAGTGTAACCAATTGCTCTCTATATCATCTATCTATCTATCTATCTATCTATCTATCTATCTATCTATCTATCTATCTATCTATCTATCTATCTATCTATCTATCTATCTATCTATCTATCTATCTATCTATCTATCTATCTATCTATCTATCTATCTATCTATAAAACTGTGTGCCTGTCGCCTGCCGTCCGTCCGGGTGCCGGCTGCCTTTCTTCCTTTTGATTCGTTCCATCGTGTGATGTCACAATGCCCAATACTCGCAGATGTCCAATCGGAATGGATCCATTTACATGGACGGCTGCTGGCCGCCTTTCTTCCTTTGATTCACTGCAACTCCGAAACCAGACGCAGAATCGCCGGCATCTTTTCCATTTCGGTAGATATTTCACTTTTCTTTCTAAGTATCCGCTCCTCATTACATTTCGTCGTGTTTAAGTACACGTTTTTAATCAAATCCTTCTCCCCCCCCCCCCCCCCCCCCCCGAATATTTCAAAAATAAACTGGCTTCTCACCCATAGAAGCAGCACCAGCCCCAGCCCCTGGTGAACGTTCCATTGTGTGATGTCACAATGCCCAATGTTCACATATGTCCAATCGGAACTTAAGAGGGAGTTAGATGTGGCCCTTGTGGCTCAAGGGATCAGGGGGTATGGAGAGAAGGCAGGTACAGGATACTGAGTTGGATGATCAGACATGATCATATTGAATGGTGATGCAGGCTCAAAGGGCCGAATGGCCTACTCCTGCACTTAATTTCTATGTTTCTATGTTCCCCTCTCCTCCCCCCTCTCCCTCTCCCAACCAACCCTCTCTCCCCCACCCCCCTTCCCTCTCTACCCCACCCCCTTCCCTCTCTCCCCCCGTCCCCTTCCCCCTACCCCTCTGTCCCTCTTCCACCACTCCCCCTACACTCCCTCCCCACTCTTCCACTTCTCACCCCTTATCCCACCCCACCCCTCTCCCTCCCCCACCCCTCTCTCTTCCCCTCCCTTTCCCTCTCTCCCCCACCCCTTCCTCCTACTCCTCTGTTCCTCTTCCACCACTCCCCGGTCCCTCTTCCACCACTCCCGCTACCCCTCTACCCCTCCCTCCCTCCCCACTCTTCAACTTCTCTCCCCCTTCTCTCCTCCCCCCTCCCTCTCCTCACCCCTCTCCCTCTCCCATCCCTCACTCCCCCACCCCCTTCCCCCTCTCCCCCCGCCCCCTTCCCCCTATCCCTCGGTCTCTTCCATCACTCCCCCTACCCCTCTCCTCCTCCCTCCCCTCTTCCACCTCTCCCCCCATCCCCTCCACTCTCCCTCCCCACTCTTTCCCCTCTCTCCCCCCACCCCTCTCCCCCTCCCTCCCTCTTCCCCTCCCTTCCCATCCCCCCCTCCCCCACATCTCTCTCCCCATCCCCCTCTCTCACCCCCTACCCCGCTCTCCTTTCTCTCCCAAATCTGTCCCGTTGCTTCCTCTCCCCTCTTCTCACCCCCCCTCCCCCCACCTGTGTGTTTTGGGGGTGGTTAATGTGAGTTTGATGCCGCAGCCCCCCCCCCCCCCCCCCCCCCAACAATATTTAAAAAAATACTGGCTTCTCACCCATAGAATCAGCCCCAGCCCCAGCCCCTGGTGAACGTTCCATTGTGTGATGTCACAATGCCCAATGCTCAAAGGCATTCTTGCCATAGAGGGAGTACAGAGAAGGTTCACCAGACTGATTCCTGGGATGTCAGGACTTTCATATGAAGAAAGACTGGATAGACTCGGCTTGTACTCGTTAGATTTTAGAAGATTGAGGGGGTATCTTATAGAAACTTACAAAATTCTTAAGGGGTTGGACAGGCTAGATGCAGGATGATTGTTCCAGATGTTGGGGAAGTCCAGAACAAGGGGTCACAGCTTAAGGATAAGGGGTAAATCTTTTAGGACCGAGATGAGAAAAACATTTTTCACACAGACCCTACCCCTCTCCTCCACCCTCCCCACTCTTCCACTTCTCTCCCCCCTTCCCCACTCTTTCCCCTCTCTCCCCCCACCCCTCTCCCCCTCCCTCCCTCCTCCCCATCCCCCCCTCCCCCACATCTCTCTCCCCATCCCCCTCTCTCACCCCCTACCCCGCTCTCCTTTCTCTCCCAAATCTGTCCTGTTTCCTCCTCCTCCTCTCCCCTCCCTCCCCTCTTCTCACCCCCCTCCCCCCACCTGTGTGTTTGGGGGGTGGTTAATGTGAGTGTGATGCCGCAGCCCCCACCCCCCCCCCCCCCCCCCCTCCCCCCAATATTTCAAAAAAATACTGGCTTCTCACCCATAGAAGCAGCCCAGCCCCTGGTGAACGTTCCATCGTGTGATGTCACAATGCCCAATGCTCAAAGACATTCTTGCCATAGTGGGAGTACAGAGAAGGCTCACCAGACTGATTCCTGGGATGTCAGGACTTTCATATGAATAAAGACTGGATAGACTCAGCTTGTACTCGCTAGTTTTTAGAAGATTGACGGGGTAACTTATAGACTTACAACATTCTTAAGGGGTTGGACAGGCTAGATGCAGGAAGATTGTTCCAGATGTTGGGGAAGTCCAGAACAATGGGTCACAGTTTAAGGATAAGGGGTAAATCTTTTAGGACCGAGATGAGAAAAAACATTTTTCACACAGAGAGTGGTGAATCTCTGGAATTCACTGGCACAGAAGGTAGTTGAGGCCAGTTCATTGGCTATATTTAAGAGGGAGTTAGATCTGGCCCTTGTGGATAAAGGGATCAGGGGGTATGGAGAGAAGGCAGGTACAGGATACTGAGTTGGATGATCAGCCATGATCATATTGAATGGTCGTTCAGGCTCGTAGGGCCGAATGGCCTACTCCTGCACTTAATTTCTATGTTTCCCTCTCCTCACCCCTCTCCCTCTCCCACCCATCCCTCTCTCCCCCACCCCCCTTCCCTCTCTACCCCACCCCCTTCCCTCTCTCCCCCCGCCCCTTCCCCCATACCGCTCTGTCCCTCTTCCACCACTCCCCCTACCCCTCCGTCCCCACTCTTCCACTTCTCTCCCCTTACTCCACCCCTCTTCCTCCTTCACCCCTCTCTCTTCCCTTCCCTTCCCCTCTCTCCCCCACCCCTTCCCTACCCCTCTGTTCCTCTTCCACCACTCCCCCGTCCCTCTTCCACCACTCCCGGTACCCCTCTACCCCTCCCTCCCTCCCTCCCCACTCCTCTCCCCCTCTCCCTCTCCTCATCCCTCCCCCACCCCCATTCCCTCTCTCCCCCACCCCCTTTCCCTCTCTACCCCACCCCCTTCCCTCTATCCTCCCGCCCCCTTCCCCCTACCCCCTGTCCCTCTTCCATCACTCCCCTACCCCTCTCCTCCTCCCACCCCACTCGTCCTCTTCTTTCCCCCCTTCCCCCTCCTCTCTCCCCACTCCTTCCCCTCTCTCCCCCCACCTCTCTCCCCCTCCCTCCATCCTCCGCTCCCTCCCCCTCCCCCTCCCCCACGTCTCTCTCCCCATCCCCCTCTCTCACCTCCTACCCCGCTCTCCTTTCCCTCCCAAATCTGTCCCGTTTCCTCCTCCTCCTCTCCCCTCCCTCCCCTCTTCTCACCTCCCCTCCCTCCACCTGTGTGTTTGGGGGGTGGTTAATGTGAGTGTGATGCCGCAGCCCCCCCCCACCCCCCACAAACGCCGTTAGGGAAACCAACGGGTCTGCACTTGGTCAAGTTATATATTAAAACTGTGTCCGGCTTCCTTTGATTCCTTGCTACTCCGAAACCAGACGCAGAATCACCGAGATCTTTTCCATTTCGGTAGAGATTTCACTTTTCTTTCTAAGTTTCCGCCCTGATCACATTTCGTCGTGTTTATGTACACATTTTTAATCAAATCCTTCTCCCCCCCCCCCCCCCCCCAAATTTCAAAAGAAAACTGCTTCTCACCCATAGAATCAGCCCCAGCCCCAGCCCCAGCCCCAGCCCCTGGTGAACATTCCATCATGTGATGTCACAATGCCCAATGTTCACATATGTCCAATCGGAATGGATCCATTTACATATGCCTTTGCAGGAGCCCCAGCCCCTGGTGAACGTTCCATCGTGTGATGTCACAATGCCAAATGCTCAAAGACATTCTTGCCATAGAGGGTGTACAGAGAAGGTTCACCAGACTGATTCCTGGGATGTCAGGACTTTCATATGAAGAAAGACCGGATAGATTCGGCTTGTACATGCTAGAATTTAGAAGGTTGAGGGCGGATCTTATAGAAATGTACAAAATTCTTAAGGGGTTGGACAGGCTAGATGCAGGAAGATTGTTCCAGATGTTGGGGACGTCCAGAACAAGGGGTCACAGTTTAAAGATAAGGGGGAAATCCTTTAGGACAGAGATGAGAAAAACATTTTTCACACAGAGAGTGGTGAATCTCTGGAATTCTCTGCCACAGAAGGTAGTTGAGGCCAGTTCATTGGCTATATTTAAGAGGGAGTTTGATGTGGCCCTTGTGGCTAAAGTGATCAGGGGGTATGGAGAGAAGGCAGGTACAGGATACTGAGTTGGATGATCAATCATGATCATATTGAATGGTGGTGCAGGCTCGAAGGGCCGAATGGCCTACTCCTGCACTTAATTTCTATGTTTCTATGTTTCCCTCTTACACCCCTCTCCCTCTCCCACCCACCCCTCTCTCCCCCACCCCCTTCCCTCTCTACCCCACACCCTTCCCTCTCTCCCCCCGCCCCCTTCCCCTACCCCTCTGTCCCTCTTCCACCACTCTCCCTACCCCTCCCTCCCCACTCTTCCACTTCTCTCCCCTTATCCCACCCCTCTCCCTCCCCCACCCCTCTCTCTTCCACTCCCTTCCCCTCTCTACCCCACCCCTTCCCCTACACCTCTGCCCCTCTTTCACCACTCCCCCGTCCCTCTTCCACCACTCCCGCTAACCCTCTACCCCTCCCTCCCTCCCCACTCTTCCACTTCTCTCCCCCTTCTCTCCCCCCCTCTCCCTCTCCTCAACCCTCTCCCTCTCCCATCCCTCTCTCCCCCAACCCCCTTCCCTTTCTACCCCACCCCCTTCCCTCTCTCCCCCCTCCCCTTCCCCTACCCCTCTGTCCCTCTTCCATCACTCCCCCTACCCCTCTCCTCCTTCCTCCTTCCTCCCCAATCTACCACTTCTCTCCCCCTTCCCCTTCCACTCTCCCTCCCCACTCTTTCCCCTCTCTCCCCCTCACCCCTCTCCCCCTCTCTCCTCCCCTTCCTCCCCATCCCCCCCTCCTCTCTCCCCATCCCCCTCTCTCTCACCCCCTACCCCACTCTCCTTTCCCTCCCAAATCTGTCCCGTTTCCTCCTCCTCCTCTCCCCACCCTCCCCTCTTCTCACCCCACCTGTGTGTTTGGGGGGTGGTTAATGTGAATGTGATGCCGTAGCCCCCCCACCCCCCCCGCAAACGCCGTTGGGGAAACAGACCCAACGGGACTGCACTTGGTCTAGTTATTATATAAAACTGTGTGCCTGCCGGCGTCCGGCGTCCATCCGTCCGGCTTCCGGCTGCCTTTCATCCTTTGCTACGCCGAAACCAGACGCAGAATCGCCGAGATCTTTTCCATTTCGGTAGAGATTTCACTTTTCTTTCTAAGTATCCGCTCCTCATTACATTTCGTCGTGTTTAAGTACACATTTTTAATCAAACCCTTCTCCCCACCCCCCCCCCCCCCCAATATTTCAAAGATAAACTGGCTTCTCACCCATAGAAGCAGCCCCAGCCCCAGCCCCTGGTGAACGTTCCATCGTTTGATGTCACAATGCCCGATGCTCACTGATGTCCAATCAGAATGGAGACATTTACATATGCCTTTGCAGGAGCCCCAGCCCATGGTGAACATTCCATTGTGTGATGTCACAATGCCCAATGTTCACATATGTCCAATCGGAATGGAGTCATTTACATATGCCTTTGCAGGAGCACCAGCACCTGGTGAACGTTCCATCATGTGATTTCACAATGCCCAATGCTCAAAGACATTCTTGCCATAGAGGGAGTACAGAGAAGGTTCACCAGACTGATTCCTGGAATGCCAGTACTTTCATATGAATAAAGACTGGATAGAATGATTACATTTCGTCGTGTTTATGTACACATTTTTAATCAAATCCTTCTCCCCCTCCCAATATTAAAAAAAAAACTGGCTTCTCACCCATAGAAGCAGCCCCAGCCGCCCTGGTGAACGTTCCATCGTGTGATGTCCCAATGCCCAATGCTCAAAGACATTCTTGCCACAGAAGGTAGTTGAGGCCAGTTCATTGGCTATATTTAAGAGGGAGTTAGATGTGGCCCTTGTGGCTAAAGAGATCAGGGGGTATGGAGAGAAGGCAGGTACATAATACTGAGTTGGATGATCAGCCATGATCATATTGAATGGTTGTGCAGCCTCGAAGGGCCGAATGGCCTACTCCTGCACTTAATTTCTATGTTTCAATGTTTCTCTCTCCTCACCCCTCCCCCTCACCCACTCAACCCTCTCTCCCACACCCCCTTCCCTCTCTCCACACGCCCCCTTCCTCCTACCCCTCTGTCCGTCTTCCACCACTTCCCTACCCCTCTCCTCCTCCCTCCCCACTCTTCCACCTCTCCCCCTTCCCCCTCCACGCTCCCTCCCCACTCTTTCCCCTCTCTCCCCAACCCCTCGCCCCCTCCCTCCCTCCTCCCCTCCCTCCCCATCCCCCCCTCCCCCACATCTCTCTCCCCATCCCCCTCTCTCACCCACTACTCCGCTCTCCTTTCCATCCCAAATCTGTCCCGTTTCCTCCTCCTCCTCTCCCCTCCCTCCCCTCTTCTCATCCCTCTCCCCCCACCTGTGTGTTTGGGGGGTGGTTAATGTGAGTGTGATGCCGCAGCCCCCCCCCCCCCCCCGCAAACGCCGTTGGGGACACAGACACAACGGGTCTGCACTTGGTCTAGTTATATATTAAAACTGTGTGCCTGCGGCCGACCGGCGTCCAACCGTCCGGCTGCCGGCCGCCTTTCTTCCTTTGATTCCTTGCAACTCCGAAACCAGACGCAGAATCGCCGAGATCTTTTCCATTTCGGTAGAGATTTCACTTTTCTTTCTAAGTATCCGCTCCTAATTACATTTCGTCATGTTTAAGTACACATTTTCAATCAAATCCTTCTCCCCCCCCCGCCAATATTTCAAAAATAAACTGGCTTCTCACCCATAGAAGCAGCACCAGCCCCAGCCCTTGGTGAACGTTCCATTGTGTGATGTCACAATGCCCAATGTTCACATATGTCCAATCGGAATGGATCCATTTACATATGCCTTTGCAG
The DNA here is from genome assembly GCF_010909765.2 of Amblyraja radiata. NCBI lineage: Eukaryota > Metazoa > Chordata > Chondrichthyes > Rajiformes > Rajidae > Amblyraja > Amblyraja radiata. Next base: position 117,498,092 of record NC_045956.1, read on the forward strand.
GAGCACCAGCACATGGTGAACGTTCCATCGTGTGATGTCACAATGCCCAATGCTCAAAGACATTCTTGCAATAGAGGGAGCACAGAGAAGGTTCACCAGACTGATTACTGGGATGTCAGTACTTTCATATGAATAAAGACTGGATAGACTCAGCTTGTACTCGCTAGATTTTAGAAGATTGAGGGGGTATCTTATAGAAACGTACAAAATTCTTAAGGGGTTGGACAGGCTAGATGCAGGAAGATTGTTCCAGATGTTGGGGAAGTCCAGAACAAGGGGTCACAGTTTAAGGATAAGGGGTAAATCTTTTAGGACCGAGATGAGAAAAACATTTTTCACACAGAGAGTGGTGAATCTCTGGAATTCTCTGGCACAGAAGGTAGTTGAGGCCAGTTCATTGGCTATATTTAAGAGGGAGTTAGATGTGGCCCTTGTGGCTAAAGGGATCAGGGGGTATGGAGAGAAAGCAGGTACAGGATACTGAGTTGGATGATCAGCCATGATCATATTGAATGGTGGTGCAGGCTCGAAGGGTCGAATGGCCTACTCCCGCACTTAATTTCTATGTTTCCCTCTCCTCACTCCTCTCCCTCTACCACCCATCCCCCTGTCCCCCACCCCCCTTCCCTCTCTACCCCACCCCCTTCCCTCTCTCCACACGCCCCCTTCCTCCTACCCCTATGTCCGTCTTCCACCACTCCCCTACCACTCTCCTCCTCCCTCCCCACTCTTCCACCTCTCCCCCCTTCCCCCTCCACTGTCCCTCCCCACTCTTTCCCCTCTCTCTCCCCACCCCTCTCCCCCTCCCTCCCTCCCCATCCCCCCCTCCCCCACATCTCTCTCCCCATCCCCCTCTCTCACCCCCTACCCCGCTCTCCTTTCCCTCCCAAATCTGTCCCATTTCCTCCTCCTCCTCTCCTGTCCCTCCCCTCTTCTCCCCCCCCCCCCCCCCCCCACCTGTGTGTTTGGGGGGTGCTTAATGTGAGTGTGATGCCGCAGCCCCCCCCCCCCCCGCAAATGCCGTTGGGGAAACAGACCCAACGGGTCTGCACATGGTCTAGTTATTATATAAAACTGTGTGCCTGCCGGCGTCCGTCCGGCCGGCTGTCGGCTGCCTTTCTTCCTTTGATTCCTTGCTACGCCGAAACCATTTATCAGACCTAGTTGTGCACTTTGTCTCACTTTCATTGTTGACTAATTAAACAGCACTGCAGCCATGCATAGAATGAACATTACTGAGTTTGTTTTGGCACAGATTTAACTGCATTGGAATGCATTTCCATGGCAGCAGTTTCCAAAATATTTGCATCTGAAGAGACAAAAAGCCATCACTTTCAAATTCTCTTCAAATGTTGCCAGAAGTGTTAATGCCTCTTTGGTCCTTGGAGATTAAACATCCTTGAAGATCCCATGACCATTGCTAAAATGTAAAATATATAGAGATACTGTAGCAGAGAATTTTTCTCAAAGCTGTTTTGCTCTAATTCCCATAAATTAAACAGGAAGGAAATGAGTTATCTTCATCTCTGTGTAGAATTTGTGCTAATATTATTTCCAGAGAAACAGTAAATTAATTTGAAACATGTCTCAATGTCATGTTTGCAAATGCCTGATTAAGGACATATGAATAAATTAAAGTTACATAAAATCTGTCCTACATTGCAACCAACCCTTTCATTGTATTTACAGCCAGAAGGGCCCACACATCCAATTACCTCTATTGTTACCTGCAAAATAACTCAACATCATTTGTACAATTTAATACCCATGATCAGATGATTTTTAAAATACTCTAAATTGCCTCTTTCTAACCCATGCTTAAGTAATTTATTCCACATTGTAATTGCCCATTTACCGAAGACATTTTTTACTGAACTCTTATTTCCTACACTTTAAATGTAACTCTGAATTCTTGAATTGTGTGTATAGCCTGCTTCTATTTTACCAGACCCATTGATGTTGAAATTTTCTTTGGGCATGTGAGCAATCATGGGAATATGCATCCGGGCAGAAAGAAGCTGCTGAGGTAGGTCAGCCATGATCTTGTTGAACCTTTGAGGAATCTAAAGCAAGTATCAAGACCTCTAGTGGGTAATTAGAAGGGCCAAAAGGGGTCATGCCTTAGCACTGATGAGTTGAAGTATAAATAATCCCGTCTTTTTATAGCTACATTAAAAGTGAAAAGGTAATCAGGGAGAAGATAAGACCGCTCAAGGATAAAATGGGGAATTTGTGCTTGGAGTCTGGGAATGTAGGCGAGGTACTAAACGAGTACTTTACATCTGTTACAAGGAGAAAGACATGGTGGACAGTGAGATCAGTATGGAAAATACTAATATGCAAGGGCAGTTTAAGATTTAGTAGGAGCTGTTGGGATGTTAGAGAAGCATTAAGGTGGATAAATCCCCAGGGACCTAATGGGTTATTGAAGGATGCAAAAGAGGAGATTGCAGGAGCCTCTACAAAGATTTTTGTCTTTAGCCACAGACGAGGTCCCAGAAGAATGGAGAGTAGCCAATTTTATTCAGGAAGGAAATGCAGATGCTGTTTTACACTGAAAATAGACACAAAATGCTGGACTAATGCAGCGGGATAGGCAGCACCTCTGGAGAGAAGGAATGGGTGGAAGAGGGTCTTAACCTGAAACATCACCTATTCCTCTCTCCAGAGATGCTGCCTGTCCCACTGAGTTACTCCAGCATTTTGTGTCTCGCCAATTTTGTGCCTTTGTTTAGGAAAGGAAATAGAGAGAATCACGGGAATTATAGGCCCATGAGCCTCATGTCAATCGTAGAGCAGCTGATGAAGAAGATTCTTCAAAATAGGATTTACTCCCATTTGATGACACAGAGTGCTGGAGTAGGTCAGGCAGCATCTCAGGAGAACATGGATAGGTGACATTTCAAGTCAGGACTCTTCCTCAGTCAAACTCCCCTTTGGAAGGGAACGACCAAAGTAGGAACAGTCAGCATGGTGTGTACACAACACGTGATGACTTACTAAGCTTCCTGAGGAGGTGATAAAAGTGATCGATGAGAATAGGGCAGTGGATGTCATCGGCATGGATATTAGAAAGACATTTGCGGACGTTTCCCTTGGTAGGCCGATCCAAAAGATTAAAATGCATGGAATTCACAGTAACTTAGTTATATTCGAGGAAGATGACTGACTTTGGTACCTTCCCTCACAGTGGGAAACTTTTGATTCTGCTGTGTGGGGATGTTTTATGTTGAACTCTATCGTGTGTTGTGTTCTTTATTTTACTGTATGGCTGTATGGTGATCACATTTCACTGTGGCAACTGGTACATGTGACAAATACATTTATCTTGTATCTTGTATCTTGTATCTTGTATTTGATTCAGAACTGGCTTACTGCATGGAAAATAGTGGTGGAAGGGCATTATTCAGGCTAGAGGTTTGTGACCAGCAGAGTTGTGCAGGGATCTGTGCTGGGACTTCTGCTGTTTGTGATATATTTAAATGACTTGGCCCACAAAGTCTGTGCCAAACATGATGTCAAGTTAATTTCCTCTGCCTATACTTCCATATCCTTCCATTCTCTGCATATCCCTGCACCAATATAAAAGTCACTGTCATATCTGCTTCCACCACTATCCCTGGCCGTGTGTTCCAAACACCCATCATTCTCTGTAATAAACTTGCCCGCACATCTCCATTGAGCTATTCCCAGTAACCTCAAAGCTATGCTCTCCAGTCATTGACATTTTCATCCTGGGAAAAGTGTTCTAACAGCTTCTTCTATCTATGCTTCTTGTAAATTTTATATGCTTCCATCAAGTCACTCATTTTTGAAATCCAAATTTAAATTGTGCTCTAATGCTGGATCATAGGATTGCCTGGTTTCTGCAAACCTAATGTTTAAAGAGCATCAGTTTGATTATTTCACATCTGCTCTACTAATTACACGTGGCATCAATGAGAAGCAGCAATCTATCTTCAGGTTCAGAAGATGTGTGTGGTATAATCTACGTATGAAAGGAAATCACTCATATTCAGTGTAGTTTAGTTTAGTTTAGAGATACAGCATGGAAACAGGCCCTTTAGCCCACTGAGTCCCCACCGACCAGCGATCACCATGCTATCCTGCACACACTATGGAAAATTCATAATTTTACCAAGCCAATTAGCCTACAAATCTGTACATCTTTGGCATGTGGGAGGAAACTGGAGTTCTAGGGAAAAACCCACACAGGTCGTGGGGAGAAGGTACAAACTCCATAGTCAAGCACCCGTAGTCAAGATCGAACCCGGCTCTCTGGCGCTGTAAGGCAGTAACTCTACCGCTGCGCCACTGTGCCATTGTAATTGTTTATTGTAATTTCATAGTATCTCTTACCACAGTAAAGACTATTTATCTTATTGGGATTGTGCCAAATCTTAGAAAAAGCTTTCCACTTTGGCAAAGATGTCGTTCTCTCCTTATTGCCGAGCAAACCTTTCCTTTGCAAGTCTCCAGATTTATTTTGAACATTACTCAGGAATCTGTGTCCACTAGCTTGCAGGCAGTGCATTCCTGATCATAAGTCACTGCTATAAATGTTCTTCATCTGCTCACTGGTTCTTTTGCCAGATGTAAGACGATTTTTTTGTTCTTTTTTTCTCTCAACATTAAACACCTCGGGACTATATAAAGCAGAGCTTTTGGATACTTGTCCTTAATTATATCCGTATTTCTATTTTCCACAGAAATAAAAAAAGTTATTCTCCTCAGTTTTTTATGTAAACTGCCAAAGGCAGGATGATATTGCCAAGACCGTGGTGGAAGTGTTTTGTGGTTTTGTTTTATACCTGCACTAAGTCAAACAATGTTGCAAAAGTAATTGTTTTCACATGTTGTTTCAACACCGCTGTAAAAGGCCAAAGTTAGGTAAGTAAACATTATACATTTTATTACTGGCGACCAATAAACTGTTCCTCTTGTTGCAATCTGCAGCAACACTACAGATGTGCACTTGGAGATTACTAGTTTGTCATTTCATTTCTAAACATATTCAAACATTTTCCAGGCACGAGGGTTTATGTCCACTGGGATAAAATTGAAACGCCATTATGATTAACTTGCATGGAGCCTTTTACAGCAGGGGAGTTACTCCTGGAGTTCTGGCTAATATTAACCCCTTTCTCAACATTACCTAAACAGATTATCACGTTGCCATTTTCCACAGTTTGCTGCGTGCAGATTGACTGCTGCCTTTCGCACATTAGAACAAAGGATACACTTGAAAAGTACAACATTGGTTGTAAACTGATATGGAATTCCACAGAAGAACATAATAGCACAGTGGAGCAGCTGGTAGAACTGCTACCTCATGGCGCTAGACACCTGGGTTCAATCCCCACTATGAGTGTTGTCTGTGTGGAGTTTGTTCATTCTCCCTGTGATGGTATGGGTTTTGTCGGGGTGCCCTTGTTTCCTCCCATATCACAAAGACATGCAGGTCCGTAGGTTAATAGATCTCTGTAAATTTCTCGTGATATGTATGGATTGGAAATGAAAGTGGAATAATATAGAACTAGTGTGAACAGATGATCATTGGTCAATGTGTACTCGGTGGGCCAAAGGGCCTGTTTCCATGCTGCATTTACCAACCAAACCAATCCTACCAGCCAACCCAACCCAACTCACTCACTCACTCACTCACTCACTCACTCACTCACTCACTCACTCACTCACTCACTCACTCACTCACTCACTCACTCACTCACTCACTCACTCACTCACTCACTCGATCACTCGGTCAGTGAGTGAGAGAGTGAGTGAGTGAGTGAGTGAGAGAGTGAGAAAGTGTGAGAGTGAGTGAGTGAGTGAGTGAGATAGTCACCAGGAAGCAAAATGGAAATTCAATGATCTCTTCATCACCCAGTGCAAGGTGCAAATGTGGAAACCATAACACTGGCAAGTGAAGAGTTATCTGAGTGTGAGTTTAAGGATTTGCTCCCAACTTGGGAGCATTTGGGAAGTCCTCAGATGACTTAGTTCCTCCTTGGGCTCACTTTGGATCTTTAATTCTTAATTAATCTTCACTCTCCACTGACACCTTCATGTCCTTGTGATGGCGTCTCACCCCTTTCCTCATGTATCTTCTCTCCAATACTCTCTGCCATGTGGCGCAGGTTCTCCCCCTTCCCAAACTGCCCTTCTGCCTCCTACCCACCCAGCTCAGTACTACCCTCTGCTCATCACCCCTTTGCTGATCCTAATCATACTCCAGCAGTTCAGGAAGATGGCTCATCATCAAAGACAATTAAGGATGGGTAATAAATGCTGGTCCTACCAGTGATGCACAGACCTGTTAACTGGTTTAGGTCTAGGTTTAGATTTAATATTTTAATGTGTCTCAGGAAAAGCTTTGTTTTGCATGCCATCCAAACAGATCATATATGGTATACATAAATACAGTCAAGCCAAACTCAAATAGAATGGATAGAGCAAAGGGGAAGATATGGAGAACATAATATAGTTCTCAGCATTGTATCGGATCAGTTTCATAGACAAAAACTGATGGGGTAGAGGTGAATTGAACAGTACCATAGCTTATGGTTCAGTAGCCTGATAATAGAGGGGAAGAAGCTTTTCCTGAGTCTGGTGGAGTGTGCTTTCAAGCTTCTATACCTTCTAGCGAATGGGAGCAGGGAGAAGAAGGAATGATCGGGGTGAGACAAGTCTTTGATTATGTTGGCTGCTTTTCCGAAGCAGAGTGAAGTATAGATGGGTCCATGGTGGGAGGTCTCGGCTGTGTGTTGTATTGAGTTACATCTACAACTCTCTGCGATTTCATGTGATCTTGGGCAGAGCTCTTCCCACGCTGTGATGATGCAACCTGAGTGAGCTTTCAATAGTACACCTGTGGAAGTTTGTAAGAGTCATTGAAGACATGCCAAATTTCCTCATTCTCCTCAGTAAGCAGAGGTGCTTTCAGTAAACAAATAGGGAAAAGGAATCACTCATCTATCTCTTTGTGTCCAAAACAAACAGGAAAATTCCTCATCGGGCTTCTTGATCCGTTCTCTGTAATCTTCGACCTTGTGAGCTTTTCTCTCACAATCCTCTCCCACCAGCGAGCACATCCACCAAGCCTCTACCACCCCCCCCCCCTCCCCCCTGCTGTTCCTGCATACACAGCCCTACATTGTAATAAGGTCATAAGCTCACAAATAATAGGAGCAGAATTAGGCCATTTGGCCCATCAAGTCTATTCTGCCATTCAATCATGACTAATCTATCTCTCCCTGCTAACCTCATTCTCCTGTCTTCTCCACCTACATTCTGACACCTATAGTAATCCAGAATCTATCTATATCTGCCTTGAAAATATCTGCCTTGACTTGGCCTCCACAGCCTTCTGTGGCAAATAATTCCACAGATCCACCACCCTCTGACTAAAGAAATTCCTCCTCATCTCCTCATCTCATCACAATGTGGTGAGATATCACATAAGAGAGGCCATTGTGCTCATCCCATCCACAAGGTAACATTTTACCAAAAATGTGAGTATTGTTTGAAGGAGAAAATGCTACTTTCCCAGTCACGCACCAAACTAGCGCTGGCCTCTGCATTAGATGAACATAATGCCACAAGTGTCGATTGACAAAAAGTCAGTACGGATGAAGGCCCCATTTCTGTGCATTTAACTGACTCTATTATGACTTGAACCTGTGATTCAAACCCGTGGAACAAAAATGTGCTGAATACCATCCAGCCTTCATTTCATGTTGACTATGGAGAGTTGATTTTCCTGTGATAATTGAATGACAGAATTACTGTACTAGAATCTCTCCACGATCTTTTATTTTGTTATGCAGGTTGCTAATTAATATCAACGGCCTACTTTTATTACGGAAATTAAACATTAAAATAATTCAATTTATATATTGCTCGTCACACATTCTTACCAGTAGCTCAACCTTTTATTTAAAGTGGACATTTTAAAACATTTTCTTTATCACTATTGCATTAGTAGCTTTACCCTTGATTGTTATCCCACACAATTTGCATTGATCCAGGTGGATTTATGTTAAAAACATGCTCTTGTGCTAATCTTCTTTAAATGCTACACTTCCCTGAACTATATTTTGGCTTGATCACAAACTTTAGAATATGTCTATGACCACATCCTCTTCTTATCTGAATTTCTTTCCTGAAGCAGGCCATGGTAAAGATAAGAAAGCTATGAAGCATGATATATATTCCATTCTTGACACTGGCAATAAATAATGTCTTAGTCAATCATCAGGTATCCAATTGCTGACTGCTGTCCATCAGTCTTTTAAACCGATAGCCAAACTTGTACCCTTACATGATATAGCTGTGTTTCACAACTAAAACCTGTTCATATTTCAATAAAACCAGGAGTGTGCATGTCGATATGATCAAATGAAGGGTGGAACAATGTGAAACAAATAAGGTTAACTTGAGGGCAGAACTGAAGATTGGTTGAGCAATGGATGAGGTCCTGTCAGAACAAACCTGAGGAGTATTCACTTCTTCCGCTCTCAGTTGTCCTGATGAGCTGACTTTTGAAAGTCAGTGGCTAGTTGTAAGACTTTGTCTTGTGCACAACCCCACCCCTGAACCAACAAAATGCCTGGAACATGTTGCAGGGGTGGGTAGTGGAGACCGATACGATTGTAGTATTTAAGAGGCTTTTAGATGAGTGCATTATGGGCCAAAGGGCTGTATTATGCTAATATTGTACAATATTTATGTTTAATATTCTATGTTTTATAAATTATTAAAACCAATTAACAAATGTTCCAAGATTGATCACATGATAAAGCGTTTTGACAGAGCAGATGCACCTATGCTGGATTTACCTATAGGCTTGGTAGTCTGATGCCCAGGGCCTCAAAATCTAGGGGGCCTCCGGCCAAGGTGTATTATATTTTTGACACTGTCATAGGCCTTTCTTACATATGCTGTCACAACGCACTGTAGCCTCTAAACAACCCTTCAGTAATTTTCCTTGCCCTCTATTTCAGAATAATACAGTTTTAAGCCGATAACTCGACACTAGCACCGACAATAATTTTTTTTTTTTTAAGTGCAGCTTTCCAGCCCGTTAACTCATTGGCCACGCTCGTCCGCACACCGGTGTCAATCTGGTGGCGCCAGGGCCCGGCAAACTCTCACACGTGCTCCAGTAAGCAGCGATGGCGGGTGCAGGGAACATCTTTGGACACTTGCAGGTTTCAAAAGTCAAAACTCAGGGGTAAGTAGGAAAGTGCAAAGATATTTGAATTAGGAACTTGGCAAGGAGCAATGCTAGGGGTAGAGCTGATAATCATTGCTAGAAACCTATTGTGTAGTGCTTTGTAAAATGTTTACAAAGTTTGGTTATAGCAAAAGTTCTTCACAGTGTTAATTTTAATATTTTTGCTTTTTTTTCAATCACTACGGTATTTAACACTAACATTTTATGTCCTTTGAGAAGGAATTGCGAATTGTGGTGTTTTAAACTCCCGTCATCATCCTTGGCTTTACTCAAATTATTTAAAACACTCTTCCATCTTCCTCTGGTCGTGGGGTGGGGGATTGGGAGGGGCCTCACAAGTGGAATAGCCTAGGGCCTCTCTTCATCTAAATCCAGCACTGAGATGCACAAAAACTGTTTCATTCTTTCCAGACAAAAATAATATCATCTTAACAATTAGAGCCAAACCAATCTGAAGCAAATATGGAAGTAGTTATACATTTTTTGCTCAGAGGGTCACAGAATTCTGCAAACATCTCAACAGCTGTGGATATTGAGTTGATTACAGCTTTAAAGATTGAGACTGATAATTCTTTGTGAAATAAACACCAAGTGGTTTTGGGAAAGGGCAGGTTAATGGGGCTGAGCTACCGATCACCTACAACCTAGTTAAATGAGTCAGGGGGCTTGAAATCTCAGAGGACTGGTCCTTTTCTATGAAGGTTTTTTTTTAAATGTTTTGATATAAACATTAAGAGTCCATTATAAAGGTTGAGATTACGGGGTAATTAGAAGCTCACATTAAAATAGGTCGAAGTCAGCATGGCTTTGTGAAGGGGAGGTCTTGCTTGACAAATTTGCTGGAATTCTTTGAAGAAGCAAATAGCAGGACAAACGAAGGAGAGTCAGTAGATGTTGTTTACTTAGATTTTCAGAAAGCCTTTGATAAGGTGCCACACGTTAGAATGCTTAGCATATATTGGAGCCCATGGTATCAAAGGGCAGGTACTAGCATGGATAGCAGGTTGGCTGGATGGCAGAAGACAAAGAATGACAACTAAGTGGGCTTTTTCTGGTTGATGCCAATGACTCATGGAGTTCCACAAGGGTCAGTGCAGGGGGGAGCAACTCTTCACGTTGAATATCAATGATTTGGACAAGGGGATTGAAGGCTTTGTGGATGATACGAAAATAGGTGGAAGGGCAAGTAGTGTAGAGAAAGCAGGGACTTTGCAGAAGGATTTGAACAGGTTGGGAGAGTGGGTAGAGAAGTGGCAGATGGAATATAGTGTAGCAAAGTGTGGAGTCATGCATTTTGGTAGTAGGAATAAAGGCGCAGACTATTTTCTAAATGGGGTGAGAATCCAGAAATCGGAGGTGCAAATGGAATTGGGAGTGCTGGTGCAGGATTCCCAAAAACGTAATCTGCAAGTCGAATTGGTAGTAAAGAAAGCAAACTCAATGCTGGCATTTCTTTTAAGAAGGCTTTTATACAAAAACAGGGATGTAATGTTGAGGTTCTATGAGGTGATGGTAAGGCCACATTTGGAATATAGTGAGCAATTTTGGGCACTCTATCTGAGGAAGGATGTGCTGGCTCTGGAAAGGGTCCAGAGGAGGTTTACAAGAATGATCCCAGGAATGAGTAGGTTAACTTATGATGAAGGTTTGGTGGCACTGGGCCTGTACACGCTGGAGTTTAGAAGAATGAGAGGGGACCTCATTGAAACATACAGTATAGTAAAAGGCTTGGGTAGAGTGGATGTGGAGAGGATGTTTTCACTAGTGGGAGAGTCTAGGACTGGAGGTCATAGCCTCAGAATTTAAGGACGTTCTTTTAGAAAGGAGTTGAGGAGAATTTTTTTCAGTCAGAGGTTGGTGAATGTGTAGAATTGTTTGTCACAGAAGGGTGTGGAGACAAACTCAATGGATATTTTTAAGGCAGAGATAGATAGATTCTTGATTAGTCCAGGTGTCAGAGGTGATGGGGAGAAGGCAGGAGAAAGGGGTTAGGATGGATAGATAGATCAGCCATGATTGAATAGTGGAAAATATTTGATGGCCTAATTTTACTCCTGTTCCTTATGAACTTATGGCATTCCTCGCCATTGACTTTTCTGCATATTTTTTTAAATTCCAAATGCTTTTTTTTCTTAGCCATTTGTTGCCCTTTAGCAATGCAGACATAGGCAAACAAAAATCAAATATATTTTGCTTAGATAGACTATTACGATTCAATTACAAAATGAAATCAATTGATGGAAATAATCAGCATGGTGGGTAGCATCTATGGAGGGAGGAACAGAGTTAACATTCCAGCTCTGTGAGCCAGTATGTAGATAATCTAAGAGAAGGAGCAATGCGGGGAATGCAGCCACACAAGAGAAGGGAATGCCATTGGGACAGTATTTTGGAGATGGAGACCATAATGCTGGGAGCTTCAAGGTATTTGTGGAAAAGGGTAAGGATGTTTAGAAAATTAATTGTAAGATTAAACGAGAACTTACCAGTTTGAAGTTTGATCGTTATTTTATGAGGAGTAACGTTGAGGGATTACGTGAAGAACCCCGCCAGGACGCATGCGTGTCATTCTTCAAAGCAGCGGTGTGAAATCACAGATAACTGTAATGACTAAACATAGTAAGATTACAGAAGAGATACCAGTTGAGTATATGATCAAGGGTGGGAGCGGAGGGCACGTAATCCCTCAACGTTACTCCTCATAAAATAACGATCAAACTTCAAACTGGTAAGTTCTCGTTTAATCTTACTATTTTACTTCGGAGTCACGTGAGTGACTACGTGAAGATTTTAAAGCTCTGTGATTTCATGCCGTGGAAACGAGTCCATGCATCACATCTGCCTTGATTATGGGGAGAAAAGTGTTAACATCATTAGACATCAATACGATATTGAAAACCCAACGATAAATATATTAACACCAAATTATAGCCCCTATTTATGTGGTAAATTATATTACAGAACTTAAAATTGTTTCTGCAAATGTTCCAGGTTCAATGACTGGTTTGTTATAAAATCGTTGGAAAGTTTTCTCCGTTGACCATCCTGCTGTCTTGAGGATTTGGTCCATAGGAACATCCAACTTCATAGCTGCCGATGTAGCTGCAGCCCTGGTGGAGTGAGATTTTAAAATGCTAGTGTCTACTCCAGCCTTTATTAGGACCTGTTTTAGCCATCTAGAGATGGCCTGGACTGTCACTGTTTTGAGTGGCTGTTTGTAGCTGATTAAAAGTGACAATTCTTTCCCTCTGATGATCTTAGTATACTCCATATATAATAGTAAGTGTGTTACAATACAGAGACGATCATCTGTCGGGTAGGCCCTGAATTCTGTTTTTAGGCCTGCTGACCCCTGTCTGTTTTGTTTGACTAATTCATTGATGTGAAAAGTTAAATTTCCAGATGAAATAGTCATGTTGTCCAGCCTTAGTTTCTGTAGTGACTGGACCCTATGTGCCATGACCACGGCCATCAGCATGACTGTTTTCATAGTCAGTTTCTGTAGGGACAGAGCTGTAGCTGGAGACCAGTTTCTTAACATGGTCAGTACAATGCTCACATCCCATATTTGGGAGTACCTTGTTCTTGGGGGATTAACATTAAAAATGCCCCTCATGAGTTTGGTTACCAGGGTGTGTCCCAACAGAAGGCCGCTCTGTTCCTTGCCACAGGTATGTTGACAGAGCACTTCTGGCGCATGTGATGGCACTATGACTGAGCCTCTCATCGTAATGGAGGCTTGCCAGGAATTCAAGAACAAACGGGATGTTCATAGATTTGTGGGTGATGTTTATTGTTGTGACAGTACTTCCCATCTCTTGATGACACCAAGTACTGTTTTTTGCTGGACTGTCTGTGGGCCGCTGAAATAATATCCACTGTTCGGTCCGTCAGTCCCAGGTGTAGTAGAGGTGCTTTCAAACTCTACAAATTAATAGGTTTATATAATTATGACATGGGTAACTTCCCCTTGTTGCGGGATGAACCAGTAAATTAGGTCTATGATGGATGGTGATGCATGGTTCTAATACCATGTCGAGTATCACCGGGACCCATGGTTAAGTAGGCCAATCGGGTACTATCAAAATACCAGACGCGGAGTCTTGCTGTATATTCCTAAATACCCGACTGATGAGGCAGAAAGGAGGGAATGCATAAATAAACAATCCCCCAATGCAGCGAAAATGCATCTGTTGCCACTGCCCCAGGTTCTGGTTCCCATGAACATAATTCGATGGCTGGTGTGAGCCTGGATGCGAATAGGTCGATATCTGGTGTTCCATACCATGCTGTAATTTCAGCAAATATATTTTTATCCAACATCCATTCAGTGTTTTCATTGAATTTGCATGACCTGTTGCCTGCCACTAAATTTAGTTTACTTGGTAAGTAGGTAGCTGATATCCAAATATCTCTCTCTGGATACACTATTGCCAAATTGTGTTGGCCAGATTGTCACATAATGTCAATTTGTTTCCACCCATATGGGTGATATATGCTACCACGGTGGTGTTGTCAACTTGTAGTCTAACATGCTGGTGATATAACCCAGAATGATATGACTTAAGGCCATGGAATGCACTTAACATTCCCAGGTAATTTATGCCCAGTGTTTGTAATAATGATGCCTCCTGTGCATTCCATCTCCCCCACAGCTGGAGATGGAATTGGTAGCACCCCATCCAAGTGCACTGGCATCAGTTTGTAGTTCCATAGACGGGTAGCTGATAATGTTTGGATTGGAACAATGCCTAATGTTATCTTTCCACCATTTTAGTTCCATTATGGCCTCTGTTGGTAGCTTCATTGGTCTGTCAAAATGACCACCATAATTTTTGAGTGCTCGTATTTTAGCCCTCTGTAATTTTTGATAATGTAAAGGTCCGATTTGTGTAGCTGGAAACGCAGCCACTATAATGCCAATTATTCTTGCTACCAGTCTGATGGATGGTTTTGTGATGTCAATGATTTTGCTGCAAGCCTCCATGAAGGCTGTAACCATTTCTTTCGGCAAAGTCACTGACATGTGAACTGTGTTAAGGGTGAACCCCAGATGATCCATTGTGTTAAATAACATCTGTGGTCACCTCTAATGGGTACTGTACAGTAAGCATCTTTTAAACGATGCTTGCCATGTAGTAACCTAGGAAATCAATTGCTTAGCAGTAACAAAGGTTTTCATCTAGTAATGAATATATAGTACGAAGTATTCAAATTAGTCAAATCTATGATGATGCGGCAACCACCATCTTGTTTATGATAAAGATTTTGAACTCGAATTCCTGTGATTCGTGTTGGGTTTCCTCCAATACTCCTTTTTTATATGGCCACTGTAGTTCAGCATGCGCTTTTGATTTTTTCTTTGCCTGTAAGCATGAACATTCGGTTCGGTACATGCTGATCTGGAGGATTATGTTTTTGTATAAATTCTATGGTATAACCCTATACTTCTGAAAATATAAGTGTCGGTAGTTAATTTATTCCATGCATCCAGATAGAATTGTAATCTCCCACCAACCTCGTAAGGAACCAGACCCACCTACCTCCATGGTTACTATTGGTAGGTTTGTTACTTTTTCGGCATCCTCCGTGGACGTTGAGGCGCCGGTGACTGGATCTGTAGTTGGGTCGGTGTTGAGGGTTAGCGCATTCCCAGGAAGCCCGGTCTGGGCCATGGCCTAAAAAGACCGATGTTGAGTGTTCCTGGTCTTTGAGCTTTCACCAGTTTGTCTTGGCTGACTGGTGGTGCGTAGGGGTGCTTTTTCCTGGCCGAAGTAGTTTTTAGACGTTGCTTTAATGAGCCCCAGGGTTTTACCCTCTTCGTCAAGTTCGTTTACCTGTTTTGATAAGTTGCCTCCAAATAGTAATATTGGTGGTTTGGAGGTTCCAGGTTTGCATAGGCCTGCAAATTAGGGTCTAAAGCCGGTTGGATGGCACTTCTTCCTAATGCTGTTTACTCGGATTGGTAGTTGCAAAATAAAGCCAGTGCATCCTGGTGATCTTGTGTCATGTCTTTTTCGTTTATTGTGTGGGTGAAAACCGTAATTCCCGCTGTTAGGACTTTCAGAACTTTCTGTAGTTTCAAGTCCCTGGCTCTGATTGAGGCTCCGACATGTTTACAAATACACTGGTTGACACTGGGAACATTCAGTGTTTTGCAGTTCCCTGGTGGTAAGTGTCTTGCTGTGGTGTCCAATAATGCCTTTCCTTATAGCTGGTTGAATGACAAGTAGTCGATACTTGCAGCTATTTTAGGTTCCAGGTTTTAGCCAGCTTGGTCGGGTTGAATAAACTGGGACACCATATCCAATAGGTTTTCTTGCACCCCATGTGCGCTAGGGGTATGTTCTGCACCCCTCTTCAGGGTCAGCCCAGAATTGACCCCCTGTACTCCCCTCTGATGAGGGAGAAACACTGTGCAGCCCTACAAGAGGTACTGCTGTAGGACTTACTAGCTGCCCACCATGACTAGTCTCCATCTCCCGGAGCCTGTCACTTTGGAGTACTTGCTCCAACAGCCGCTCCAACTGGCTCCAATGCTCTCGGGCACTGGCCACTCGCGGCTGCTCCAGTTCCTGCAGCCACTCCAACCGGCTCCAATGCTCACGGGCACTGGCCGTCGCGGCTGCTCCTGAAGTCGCTCCTGCTCCAGTTCCTGCAGCCGCTCCAACCGGCTCCAATGCTCACGGGCACTGGCCGTCGCGGCTACTCTTGTTCCCCGCTCCCAGCCGCTCCAACCGGCTCCAATGCGCACGGGCACTGGCCACTCGCGGCTGCTCCTGAAGCCGCTCCAACCAGCCCCAATGCTCATGGGCACTGGACGCTCGCGGCTATTCAGAGTCGGACTCATCGGAGTCAACGACTCTGTTAGTTTTTTGCTTCGCTCTACCGCCCGGCCGTGGACGGTGCGGGAGCAAAGTCGGGCACAGCTATTCCCATTTCGGGAGATTGGTGTGCCGTTGGCTGCTGCTGCTGGCTGCCCGCAACTCCGCGGTTCTCCCCCGCCAGCTTTTTCGCAGCCTTCGTGGATCTGGTCCATGTCTCTACCTGTAAGGTAAGTGGAAGGAACGCAGAGTCTCCTTACCTGCTGTTCCCGGCTTTCAAATTCTGCCGCTAAGGGGAACGTCGTTCCACCTGCTGTGACTCGTTGCAATGCGTGTAGCGATATGACACGCACGCGTCCTGGCGGGGTTCTTCACGTAGTCACTCACGTGACTCCGAAGTAAAATGTCCTGATTTGAGAGAAGGCTGAGTTCAATATCACATGCGGCAGCACGGTTCAATACTGACCTCGGCTGCTGCCTGTGTGGAGTTTGCATGTTCTCCCTGTGGGTTTCTTCCCACATACCTAAAAATTGCAAGTTTATGGGTTAATTGGCCTTTGTAAAAAGAATTACCCTGAGAGTGGACGAGTTAGCATAGAACTAGTTGAAATGCGTGATCGATGGTCAGCGTGTACCTGGTGGGACAATGTGTCTGTTTCAATGCTGCATTTCACAACTAAACTAAACATGAAAATAGACCAGGATCAGTCACTTGCATATAAGTCTACACCCAACAAGCGAAAAAGTTAGAGCGCAACGCGTTAGATGAGCGGGAAGCAAGAGGATTGGGTAATATTTAAAGAGCAACAGAAGATAACTAAAAACACAACACGAGGAGAAAAGATGAGGTACGAAGGTAAGCTAGCCAAGAATATAAAGGAGGATAGTAAAAGATTCTTTAGGTATGTGAAGAGGAAAAAAATAGTTAAGGCCAAAGTTAGACACTTGAAGACCGAAAAAGGTGAATTTATTATGGGGAACAAGGAAATGGCAGATGAGTTGAACAGGTACTTTGGATCTGTCTTCACTTAGGAGGACCGAAACAATCTTCCTGATATAGTAATGGACAGAGGATCTGGGGTGACAGAGGAACTGAAGGAAATACACATTCGGCAGGAAATTGAGTTGGATAGACTGATGGGACTGAAGGCTGATAAATCCCCAGGGCCTGATGGTCTGCATCCCAGGGTACTTAAGGAAGTGGCTCGAGAAATCGTGGATGCATTGGTGATAATTTTCCAATGTTCTGTAGACTCAGGATCAGTTCCTGTGGATTGGAAGGTAGATAATGTTATCCCAATTTATAAGAAAGGAGGGAGAGAGAAAACAGGGAATAATAGACCAGTTAGCCTGACATCGGTGGTGGGGAAGATGCTGGAGCCAATTTTAAAAGATGAAATAGCTGCACATTTGGATAGCAGTAACAGAATTGGTCTGAGTTAGCATGGATTTATGAAGGGGAAATCATACTTGACATCTTCTGGAATTTTGTGAAGATGTAACTGGGAACATGTACAAGGGAGAGTCAGTGGATGTAGCGTACCTGGACTTTCAGAAAGCATTTGATAAGGTCCCACATAGGAGGTTAGTGGGCAAAATTAGAGCACATGGTATTGGGGCTAGACTGCTGACATGGATAGAGAAGTGGTTGGCAGACAGGAAACAAAGAGTAGGGATTAATGGGTCCCTTTCAGAATGGCAGGCAGTGACTAGTGGGGTACCGCAAGGCTCGGTGCTGGGACCGCAGCTATTTACAATATACATCAATGATTTGGATGAAGGGATTCTAAGTAACATTAGCAAATTTGCAGATTACACAAAGCTGGGTGGCAGTGTGAACTGTGAGGAGGATGCTATGAGAATGCAGGATGACTTGGACAGGTTGGGTGAGTGGGCAGATGCATGGCAGATGAAATTTAATGTGGATAAATGTGATGTTATCGACTTTGGTATCAAAAACAGGAAGACAGATTACTATCTAAATGGTGTCAAGTTGGGAAAAGGGGGAGTACAACAGGATCTGGGGGTCCTTGTTCATCAGTCTATGAAAGTAAGCATTCAGGTACAGCAGGCAGTGAAGAAAGCGAATGGCATGTTTGCCTTTATAACAAGAGGAGTTGAGTATAGAAACATAGAAACATAGAAAATAGGTGCAGGAGTAGGCCATTCGGCCCTTCGAGCCTGCACCACCATTCAATATGATCATGGCTGATCATCCAACAGTATCCTGTACCTGCCTTCCCTCCATACCCCTTGATCCCTTTAGCCACAAGGGCCACATCTAACTCCCTCCTAAATATAGCCAATGATCTGGCCTCAACTACCTTCTGTGGCAGAGAATTCCAGCGATTCACCACTCTCTGTGTGAAAAATGTTTTCCTCATCTCGGTCCTAAAAGATTTCCCCCTTATCCTTAAACTGTGACCCCTTGTTCTGGACTTCCCCAACATCGGGAACAATCTTCCTGCATCTAGCCTGTCCAACCCCTTAAGATTGTTGTAAGCTTCTATAGGATCCCCCCTCAATCTTCTAAATTCCAGCGAGTACAAACCGAGTCTATCCAGTCTTTCTTCATATGAAAGTCCTGACATCCCAGGAATCAGTCTGGTGAACCTTCTCTGTACTCCCTCTATGGCAAGAATGTCTTTCCTCAGATTAGGAGTCCAAAACTGTACGCTATACTCCAGGTGTGGTCTCACCAAGACCCTGTACAACTGCAGTAGAACCTCCCTGCTCCTATACTCAAATTATTTTGCTATGAATGCTAACATACCATTCGCTTTCTTCACTGCCTGCTGCACCTGCATGCCTAATTTTAATGACTGGTGTACCATGACACCCAGGTCTCGTTGTATCTCCCCCTTTCCTAAACGGCCACCATTCAGATATAAGTCTACTTTCCTGCTTTTGCCACCAAAGTGGATAACCTCACATTTATCCACATTATACTGCATCTGCCATGCATTTATTTGCCCACTCACCCAACCTATCCAAGTCACCTTGCAGCCTCCTAGCATCCTCCTCACAGCTAACACTGCCCCCCAGCTTCGTGTCATCCGCAAACTTGGAGATGTTGCATTCAATTACCTCATCCAGATCATTAATGTATATTGTAAATAGTTGGGGTCCCAACACTGAGTCTTGTGGTACTCCACTAGTCACTGCCTGCCATTCTGAAAAGGACCCGTTTAATCCTACTCTTTGCTTCCTGTCTACCAGCCAGTTCTCTGTCCACATCAATACTGAACCCCCAATACCATGTGCTTTAAGTTTGTATACTAATCTCTTATGTGGAACCTTGTCGAAAGCCTTCTGAAAGTCCAGATATAACACATCCACTGGTTCTCCCTTATCCACTCTACTAGTTACATCCTCGAAAAATTCTATAAGATTCATCAGACATGGTTTACCTTTCATAAATCCATGCTGACTTTGTCCAATCAATTCACCACTTTCCAAATGTGCTGCTATCCCATCTTTAATAACTGACTAAGAATTTTCCCCACCACCGATGTTAGACTAACTGGTCTGTAATTCCCCGTTTTCTCTCTCCCTCCCTTTATAAAAAATGGGGTTACATTAGCTACCGTCCAGTCCTCAGGAACTACTCCAGAATTTAAAGAGTTTTGAAAAATTATCACTAATGCATCCACTATTTCTGCGGCTACTTCCTTAAGTTCTCTGGTATGCACCTTATCTGGCCCAGGGGATTTATCGGCCTTTAATCCATTCAATTTACCTAACACCACTTCCCGGCTAACCTGGATTTCACTCAGTTCCTCCATCTCATTTAACCCCCGGTCCCTTGCTATTTCCGGCAGATTATTTATGTCTTCCTTAGTGAAGACAGAACCAAAGTAGTTATTCAATTGGTCTGCTATGTCCTTGTGCCCCATGATCAATTTGCCTGTTTCTGACTGCAAGGGACCTACATTTGTTTTAACTAATCTTTTCCTCTTCACATATCTATAAATACTTTTGCAGTCAGTTTTTATGTTCCCTGCCAGTTTTCTTTCATAATCTATTTTCCCTTTCCTAATTAAGCCTTTTGTCCTCCTCCGCTGGACTCTGAATTTCTCCCAGTCCTCTGGTAGGCTGCTTGTTCTGGCTAATTTGTAAGCTTCATCTTTTGTTTTGATACTATCCCTGATTTACCTTGTTATCCACGGATGCACTACCTTCCCTGATTTATTCTTTTGCCAAACTGGGATGAACACTTGTTGTAGTTCATCCATGCAGTTTTTAAATGCCTTCCATTGCATATCCACCGTCAACCCTTTAAGAATCATTTGCCAGTCTATCTTGGCCAATTCACGTCGCCAAGTCACCTTTCTTTAAGTAGAGGACCCTTGTTTCTGAATTAACAATGTCACTCTCCATCCTAATGAAGAACTCAACCATATTATGGTCACTCTTGCCCATGGGGCCACGCACAACAAAACTGCTAACTAACCCTTCCTCATTACTCAATACCCAGTCTAGAATAGCCTGCTCTCTCGTTGGTTCTTCTACATGTTGGTTTAGAAAACTATCCCGCATACATTCCAAGAAATCCTCTTCCTCAGCACCCCTGCCAATTTGATTCACCCAATCTATATGTAGATTGAAGTCACCCATTATAATTGTTTTACCTTTGTTGCATGCGTTTCTAATTGCCTGTTTGATGCCATCCCCAACTCCACTACTACTGTTAGGTGGCCAGTACACCACTCCCACTAGCGTTTTCATTTCGTTACCCCAAGGTCCTACATGGAGAATGGTCCAAAATGTTAAAACTCACAGTATCCAGGGCAAGTTGACAAATTGGATTGGAAATTGGCATGGTAATAGGAGATAAAGGGTGATGGTGGTGGGGTATATTATGATTAGAAGCCTGTGACCTTCTACTTCTTGCATTTGAGGCAGCAGAAGTCTGCAGCAGGGTGATGCCATCCGACTTGACATCCGTAGGTGCCCGCCCTAAAATGGGCGCATGCTTCAAGTTGGTGCCAAGCTGTGGCGCTGCTGCTATCTCTGTTTGTTGTCGTTCACCTGACTGAGGTCAGTTGACAGGGCTCACAACGGGAAGGTCGACAAAATGAGCCCCAAGCCTGTGACCAGTGGGATAACATACAGATTGGTGCTGGAATCTTTATTAGTTGTCATTTCTGTAATGCATAACTCTATGACCCTTCATAATATTGTGGAATGTACCCAAAGACGCTTCTTGACTTGCTGAATATTTCCAATATTTCTGTTTTATCTCTGATATGCACAATTTTGGTTCCATATAATTAAAGTGGGAATCCACATTCTGTCATAGAACATAGAGCATAGAAAGATACAGTGGAGGAACAGGCCCTCCGGCTCATGATGCCCGTGCTGAATATGATGCCAAGCTAAACCAATCTGATCTGCCGCCACATGAGTCATACATTTCCATTCACTGCATATCCATGTGCTTATATAAAAGCTGCTGAAATGCCATTATCTTATCTGCCTCACATAACACACTCTTTTGTTTCTTGTATAAAATTATACAAATTTTGGAGAGAAATCTTTGACATTTTCACAAAATTACTTAAGATAAAACTTGACCCTAACACTGAATTGATTATATTTGGATTACTGGAAGACGAGAATAAATTGAATACGTTTCAAAAATCATTTTTTAATTATGGTTTAATAACAGCAAAAAACTTATATTGACATTTTGGAAAAATACATCGGGACCAACGCTTAAGATGTGGATTTCAAACGTTGGAAACACTACATCTTGAAGAAATGCGATTCCTCCTAACAGACAAAGTAGACCAAATCCTTTGTTCTCGATTTGTCGATTTCTTGGAAGCATATGGTGCAATACAAACGTAGAAACGATCCGTTTCAGGACTGGGTGAATGGTGGTCAAGAATAACAAATAGCTATCTCTCCTTTATTCTTCTGCTTTCTACCTCTGCTTCTTTTCTTTTCATTCTCTTTCTTTCCTCATTTTCCTTTTCTTACTTTCTGATATCACACACATTTCTATTTATTTTCTATTCTCTCTCTGTCTCCTTTTTATTGTTAAAATAAAAATAATAAAAATAATAATAATAACATGAATTGTAACATGCCAATATATATTAGGTACCTAAAAAGGTACCATATTATTGTACTTACTTCTAAAAAAAATAAAAATAAAAATAAAATAAAAATCTTATCTGCCTCACCACCACCCCTGGCAGCACGTTCCAGGCACCCACCAATTACAGTCAACTTCCCTGCACATCTTCTTTAAATTTTGCCTCTCTCACCTTAAAGTTATGCCCTCGAGTCATTGACATTTCCAGTTTGTGTAAAGGTCCTGTTGTTTACTCAATTTATGCCTCTCAAAATTTTATAACATTTTATCATGTGGAATTCTTTGAAGAATGCCGTCTTCAGCTTCTCTGATCTAAAAATTAATCAAACAATTGATAAAATATAAAATACACACTTTATTTTTCCAAAATCAATTAATTTTATCCATTCTTGTCCGTGGAATTGTCTCGGCTATGAAATAAAATGGAAGTGAAAATTAAATAATGAGTTTTACTCAATGTTGAAATGCACAGACTTTCTAATCTATTCAAAACATACAAACATGGTTAATCTACCTTATCACGTGATGTCTACTATTTATAGTGATAGGTATCATGGTGCTTTGGGATGCAGAGTTATGAACTATGAAAAAATATTAAGTTGTTTACATGCCTGGACTGGAAGCTCGTTTGTTACTATTGTGTAAACAGGGAGAGGTCACTCTGTCAATTTTCGAGAGGTCAAAATCCACAGGGAACATTGAATAGCAGCTTTGGTAATCAATAGGAACATGATGGATTGCAAACCTAGACTGGTCATTCTGTCAAATGGATTTGAAATCAGCAACTGCGGTTCCCTCATCCAGTTCCTTCAAATTACTTCACTGTTGTGAATTTTCTGTGCAAAATGACTTGGTGTAGGAATAATCCAAAGGGAACACAGTCAGACATAATAGGAAAATGAAGTTTTTTGTGTAAATAAACCATTTTGCAATAAAACCACTCATGTTGCACCACAATTCATAGTCAAAGGTCGAAGGTCTTTTATTGTCACGTGTACCAATTAAGGTACAGTGATATGTAAATTACCATACAGTCATACGGAAAAAAAAGCAACAAGACACACAACTTCATAAAATGTAACATAAACATCCACCACTGTGGATTTCCCACATTCCTCACTGTGATGGAAGGCAAAAAAAGTCCAACCTTCTTCCTCTTTATTCTCCCGCAGTCAGGGCAGTCGAACCATCCGCAGTCGGGGCGATCAAAACTTCCGCAGTTAGCGGTCGAAATCCCCGCGTTGGGGCGATCAAAGCCCCCATGTCGGAGCAGTCGAAGCTCCTGCAGTTTGGAGTTACCCGAAATCGATCTCTAACCAGAGACCGCGAGCTCCACGATGTTAAAGTCCGCAGGGTTGGAGCTCCGTGGTCAATCTCCGGCAAAGAGATCGCAAACTTCATAATGGTAAGTCCACAGGCTTCCCGCAATGATGCTCCCGGTCGATCTCTAGCAAAGGCCGCCAACTCCTCGATGTTAGGCCGCAGTGCGGACGGAGATATAATACGGTGAAAAAATCGCATCTCCGTCGAGGTAAGAGATTAGAAAACGTTTTCCCCAACACCCACACTCCTCCCCCCATAAAACAAGCTAAAGAACACTAAAAACATACATTTAACACATACTATTAAAACACAAAGAAGGATGGGACAGACAGAATGTTGGCAAGGCAGCCATTATTATGGGATTAATGGGCAGCACAGTCATACAATAAGTAGAATTACTGTTTCACGCTTCCAGTGACACAGGGTAATCATAAATTCTGATGCTGACTATGTGGAGTTTGCACATTTTCACTGAGATCAGCTGCATTTCTTCTGAGTGCTTGGGCTTCCTCCTACTTCCCAAAGAGTTACGGATTGATAGATTAATAGGTCACTCTAACTTATCCTTAGTGTGTTGGTAGAATCTGGAGATGTTGATGGGAACATGGAGGGAATAAAATGGGATTATTAGAGACGGTGTAAATGGATAGTTGGTGTGGTCTCATAGGTCCGAAGTGCCCGTTTCCATGCCATGTAATTCTGACTCAATGCTATGAGTCTGAATTACAGATATTTTGGTACGATTCTCTGGAAATGGAAGTCCTCTCAATTTTTGTATGGTAAAGAGGTGCTCCATTTAGCCCTAACACCTATACATTAAAAGAATCACCTTTGCAAACACGTGAGGATTATTTACATCACTTGCTTTATTGAAACCCAATCTGCATGATTCCCAATGGCAGATGCTTACAGAAATCACAGCAGCCACATCAGTCCCACTCTGATTGCTGAGAAACTAGGTAAATGCTTAAAATATATTCTCCATGGGAGCTGCTATTCAATAATGGCTTAATGGCTTCCCCATGGATGTGTTGGGGGGAGATCCCTCCTTTGACTCTGCCTAGTCACAATTCTCTCTCCCTCCACAATCCAACACTTACAATTTTACTTTCTGAACTAGCCCTGTGCAGCAGTGGTCAGTCATCACTGAGAGGCAAGGTTCATACAAACAGACAGGACCAGTATCAGCACCACCTCATTAACTATGTAGGACCAAGACTCTACAATGGTTTCTAATCTACGCAGCACGCTGAAAATTCAGCAAGGCACACGTACTCATTGATATTCCCATGAAGACTTTCAATTTATATCTCTTTATTTTACTAAGAGTTAACAATGAAAGTTGAAACTTGCATATTACTTGTTCAGACAGTTAGGCACCTAGAAGTTTCTTGTTCAATTTCGAGACAGGGGTGTTAAATCAAGTTAAGCGTCAAGAACGTTTTATTATCAAAGATAGATACAGAGTACTGGAGTAACTCTGGGTCAGGCAGCATCTCTGGAGAACATGGATTCAGTTTTGGGTCGGGACCCTTCCTGAAGGAGTAGTGAGAGGTTGCAGATGTCTGTAAAAACTCCACTGGTTTGCACTGGATTTAAGAACACAACCAGGTATATCATCAGGTTCAAATGCTTTCCGAGGGTTCACCCCCCATAGGATCTTCTGGCATTGGTCTCTGTGACTGAGATTGTAATATGATTGAGGGCTCTGTGGCCTCTAATTCATGCTCTAATTAGACTTTATATGTAATTTGCGCCTAAAACAAAGAGTACCCACATGCTTCAATTTCTGGTCACTGGCATTGGTAAAGGTAGACAGTGTTTATTGAATTCTTCTGAGATGTTATTGTAGTAGAAACGTGTTCTGTAGATCATAGTGGAAAGATTTACTAGTTAGCATTCTCTTTTGATGTAACCTTGAATTGCCAACTGCCTGATCACCATGTATTCTTCCTCCAGTTCCTGCTCTGAATCTGCCCTACATCATGAAGCATGAATGTTGAAATACCTACAGCAAAACTCAAGGTTGAGGCTGAATGGCAGAAATCTAGCATGAGTAAGACTTTTCCTTTCTAAAGCATCTTATAGCAGGTTGCAGAATCTTTGGCAAAACACAGCATGCTGCAGTAACTCAACGGGTCAGACAGCATCTGTGAATGGATAGGTAACATTTCAGGTCGGGACCCTTGTTTAGACTGATTTTAGTGGGAGAGAAATGTTGGGAAAGGGTGGTGGGGGTGGGGAAAAGCCTGGAGAGTGATAGGTGGACACAACTGAGAATTGGAATTGGCAGAGGCTAAGCGACTATGAGTAAGCAACAAAGTATTGAGATGAAAAGGAGTCAAAAGGATGTCAGTTAAGGAGAGAAGCGGTGTAAAATGTAAGGCCAGAGGTAGGGATACAGGTTGAAGGATGGGAGCAATGGGGAGGAAGGGGGGAGGGGGGGGGGGAGGAGAGACTGGGAGGTCAGGCAGGATAGCGAGATAAATGGATGGTCACTGGGAGGGTGGGGGGAGGGGAATATGAAAGGGAGAGGTGGTGGGGGTATTATTTAAAATGGATGAGAACCACCAACCAGCAGAATATTTGTTTAGAAGCGGAGATTCAGAAACACACCTTTTAGTGTTCTGTGGCTCCACTTCTGCAAAACAAGTACAGAATGCAAATAGGAAAACAACATCATTTAATCTTTTCCCAGATATCCTCTGCGATTGATTAAAATTGCATTAATTGGTTAATTATTACATTCGTATTCTTTGAAGATTGTGAATGTAAAACATTTGGTGAAGTATTAATACACTGGTTGTAATAATTCAAATTGATTCTAAGAACACTCATAAAGAATTGAACACACATCTACAAGCTTCATTAGCAGGTAATATTTCAAAGACTAAGAATATCTCCGGTAGCTGCTTGCTATTTATCATCAATAATAGTCAGCACAAGACAGATTTCTACACATTTTTCTATTTCCTGCACACAATCCAAGAATTCTTATGGATGGGGTGAACAAGACGTTTTAAAATTCATATTATATTGGGTGATATAAATCTTCTGTGGTTCCATTGCGCAGATTGAGAATGTTATCTCGATCATTTGTATGGACAAGATAGATGCAGTACCATATGCCTGGTCCCATTTTTATACACCCTTTGCTTGATACATGAACATGCTGATCAATCGTAGCCTTTGATAAAACTCATATTTGAGATTGATGCGGGAGCTCTTTACATCATGCTGTATCTTTGATGAGGAAGAACACAAAGACAGGCCACCCATTGCGAGAGCACCAGTTACATAGATGCCTAGGATAATCTCACAGCACAAAGGGTTTACAGTAAGCAGTTTCAAGAGAATGATGCTGCCATACTAGAAGAAGTTCTGGATTATTATGTTGGAAGGAACTGCAGATGCTGATTTATATTGAAGATAGACACAAAATAGACAATAGACAATAGGTGCAGGAGTAGGCCATTCGGCACTTCGAGCCAGCACCGCCATTCAATGTGATCATGGCTGATCATCCCCAATCAGCACCCCATTCCTGCCTTCTCCCCATATCCCCTGACTCCACTATCTTTAAGAGCTCTATCCAGCGCTCTCTTGAAAGCACCCAAAGAACCGGCCTCCACCACCCTCTGAGGCAGAGAATTCCACAGACTCACAACTCTCTGTGAGAAAAAGTGTTCCCTCTTCTCCGTTATAAATGGCTGGAGTAATTGGTGTAGCTGGGACATGGTATGGGCATGTTGGGCTGATGGGGCTTATTTCCACACTGTATGACTCTTTGACTAACTCAACGGGTTCGGCAGCATCTTTGGAGAAAAATAATAGGTGATATTTCATTATTGGATGTTCTTCTGCAAACCATTCCAATACGTTATAGAGTAATTCATTTTCCTGGGAACTCGGTAAGTTTAAAGGGAGCATAGAAAGGCTCTGCTTTGTCTGAAGGGAGTATGGGAAACAGAACCAGGTAAGTTTTAAGAGAGTGTGGGAAACATGATCAAGAAAGTAAAAGAGAACATGGGAAATTGGACCAGGTAGTTTAGTTAGTTTAGTTTATTGTCACGTGTACCGAGGTACCGTGAAAAGCTTTTGTTGCGCGCTAACCAGTCAGCAGAAAGACAATACATGATTACAATCGATCCATTTACTCTGTAAGATACATGATAAGCGAAAAACAGTTAGTGAAAGGTAAAGCCAGCAAAGTCCGATCAAGGATAGTCCAAGGGTCATCAAAGAGGTAAGAGGAAGAAAACATGGGAAACAGAACTTTGGAACATATTAAGGCAGTGTGGGAAGCAGGATCAGGTAAATGTAAGGGAGCATTGGATATGGAGAACCATTGCGTGGAAGGGAGCAACTGAATCCTACGGGGAACAGAAAAGAGCACAGGGAGTGGAATGATGGTGGAATTTTTATCCTCGAGAATAGAAGGGAACAAAGGTCCTGGTGACTAGATAGAGGAATGTCCCTGTCCCACTTAGGAAACCTGAATGGAAACCTCTGGAGACTTTGCGCCCCACCCAAGGTTTCCGTGCGATTCCCGGAGGTTGCAGGTGGTTGCAGGAGGTTGCAGGTAGTGGAAGCATGTAGGGAGACTGACAAAAACCTCCGGGAACCGCACCGAAACCTTGGGTGGGGCGCAAAGTCTTCAGAGGTTTCCGTTCAGGTTTCCTAAGTGGGACAGGGGCAGAACTCACCTGTTGAGCAAGTTGCCAAACTTTTTTGAAAAATCAGATAGTTGATTATTTGAGTTTCATTTTACTTCATTATTTTGACTGGGACAGGAACATTCACCAAGCCCCAGACTACTATCCTGCAAAGATCTATAAAGCTGGAATCAAAGGCCCTGGCTTTATTTCTGGGCTTCATGCACAGTTCTCCCCCCCGACACTGCTTAGAAACATATTTGAGTTAACATCAGAGCCAAAGTTTCCTAAGTCAACAATACCATATATGGACGTAGTTACCCAACAGCCGTTTTATCACATTCCTTTTCTTTATGAAGACTAAATATCTGCCAGCAATATCTAACATTATGTAAATTTTGTATTCCAAGTTAAATAAAATAGCCAAAATAACATTTCACAATGTTACATTTGTAAAATCAAGTCTTTTTTGTATTGAAAATTCAGTTCGTAGACAATAACTTAGCAGAAGCAACCACATTAAAAGGATTAAGTAGCTCAAAATTCAGCAGAATATATTAAATCAATATTGTCAAGCGCACTTAGCAAGATGAGTGACCTCAGTCTTTTACAAATCACAATGGTTCAGTCATTATATGTACAGGGTCCTTTAAAAAAAGATTAGATAGATTAACACTTTATCATATTATCAATAGGTTCAAAAAATTTTCACAGAGGATTGATTAACTTTGCAATGCTGTGTAATGTAGATACATAGAGCAATCAAATTGCACAAACACATCCCAGAAGAAGCAAATCAAAGTAAATCACTGGGTAATGACTATTGGTTGAGAGAAGACTGAAGGATAACATATCGTTCTTCCCTGTTGAAGAACCAATGCTACGGAATCACCATTACTCGGATATATTGGGCTGAAATACTCTGGGCACAGATTAACCATCGTTGATAGACTTTAGACTTTAGAGACTTTAGAGATACAGCCTGAGAAGCAGGCCCTTCTGCCTACTGATTTTGCGTCGACCAGCGATTACCCAGTACACTAACAACGGACAATTTTCAATTTGCCAAAGCCAATTAATGTACAAACCTGATATAGACACAAAATACTGGAGTAACTCAATGGGACAGCAGCATCTCTGGAGAGAAGGAATGGGTGACGTTGCGGGGTCAAGACCCTTCTTCAGTCTGAAATCTGAAGGGAAGTTTGTGAGTTAAGAACAATTCCAAGTTTGGTAATTTCACAGGAGAGCAGTCTGAAGAAGGGTCTCAAACCAAAACATCACCTATTCCTTTTCGCCAGAGATGCTGCCTGACCCACTGAGTTCCTCCAGCATGATGTGTCTATCTTCAGTGTAAACCAGCATCAGCAGCTCTTGCCTATTTATGTTAATCAATGTTTGTTCTGAGAGTGCCCAGTGCCAAAAGGAGGTAAAAAGCAGGAATCAAAGGCCCTGGCTTTATTTCTGGGCTTCATGCACCATCTTGATACATTTGCCTTGGATATCATACCATTGACACTTTCGCAACTTGTATCTGGAGGGGTGCAAAATAATAGCAACTGTGTTCCATTCTGGAAATCACTGATTTTTATATGCGCAACGATATCTAAATCATTATATTTATGAAGAAACCAGCTCGAACTAAAACAATATTTTTGGTTAAAACATCCCTCATCATGGGTAATTTAGAATCACAGTCATAGAGCACAGAACCTGGCCCTTTAACCTAATCCGTCCATGCTGGCCAAGTTGTGTGCTAGTACCACTTGCCTTTGCCTGACCTATATCCGCCCAAACCTTTCCTATCCCTGCACTGCCCAAGTGTCGTAATTGTATTCCCCTCTACCACTTCTCTTGGCAGCCCATTCCATATACTCAGCAACATCCGTGAGAAAAGGTTGCCCCTCGGGTCTTTAACCAAATGCCCTTTAGTTTTAGACTCTCCTGCCCTGGGAAAATATCTGTGGCTATTTATCTTATCTATCATCCTCGTGATTTTCAAAATATCTAAGGTTATACCCTCAACATTCCTAAACTGCTGAATAAAAAGACCAAGTCTATCCAGCCTCTTATAATGACTCTTCATATTCTAGAAATAAAACCATGTGAATGATTCTCATCAGATTAATGCAGTAGTGATGGTCACCGCAGTGGCACATTTTAGTTACATTCTGCGATTTGTTGACTGCAGAATCTAAGCCCACGTGTCAACTGCAATGTTTTTCAACATTTTGCCTGCAACCAGAGTCTACTAAAATTCATTATAGATATGGCATACACATACCTTTCAATTTATCAATGCTGCAGTAAGTAATTCTTAATACCAAATGTGAAGGGCTATGACTTCACAAGCTCTGTGGCTCATAGTGAAATTGAACTATATTAAGTTTATAATTTTAATATGGAAAGGTGTGTCTTGCGCCTGCTTTATGCTGGTGTTATGAAATGTGACAAATAAACATTTTCTATGCAAAAATATATGTTATTTATGAACTCAATTTAATTGAAAAGTCTGCATTTCCTTTCTGCTTACAATGTTATTATAATGTCACTAAATGTCAATAATTAACAGAAACCATGACAATACTGAAGAAGAATTCTCCATGGAAAGCAGGCATGCTGCATGCATAGAAATGAAAGTGCAAAGATTGCCATGGCACGGTTTTGTGACAAATGTGAACTAATATAGGATCTTTAAAATTTAACTCTTTACAATATAACAATTGAAGAATTTAAGCTACAGACTTGGATTGTTTTCTCTGGAAGGTCAGAGGTTGCAAGGAGACCTGATAAAAAATATATAAAATTACAAGAGGCATAGATAGGATAGCCAGTCAGAAACTTTATCCCAGGGTGAGAAAAAAAGAAAATATTAGAAGGCATAGCTTTAGGGTGTGAAGGGAAAAGATGAAAGGAGATGTGCAGGGCAAGTTAGAAACATAGAAAAATAGGTGCAACAGTTACAGTAGACCGTTCGTCCCTTCGAGCCATTCAATATTGTCATGGCTGATCATCTAAAATCAGTACCCCGTTACTACTTTTTCCACATATCCGTTGATTCCTTTAGCCCTAAGAGCTAAATCTAACTTTCTCTTGAAAACATCCAGTGAGTTGGCCTCCACTGCCTTCTGTGGCAGAGAATTTCACAGATTCACAACTCTCTGGGTGAAGAAGTTTTTCCTCACCTCAGTCCTAAATGGCCTACCCCTTATTCTTAAAATGTGACCCGTGGTTCTGGACTCCCCCAACATCAGGAACATTTTTCCTGCATCTAGCCTTTCCAATCCATTAACAATTGTATATTTGTCCATAAGATCTCCTCTCATCTAAATTCCAGTGAATACAAACCCAGTCGACCCATTCTTTCATCATATGTCAGTCCCGTCGTCCCGAGAATTAACCTGGTGAATTCGCTGCACTCCCCCAATAGCAATAATGTCCTTCCTCAAATTAAGAGACCAAATTTGCACACAATACTCCAAGTGCAGTCTCACCAGGACCCTGTACAGTTGCAGTAGGACCTCCTTGCTCCAAGACTCAAATCCTCTCGCAATGAAGCCCAACATGCCATTAGCTTTCTTCACGGCCTGCTGTACTTTTAGTGACTAGTGTACAAGCACACCCAGGTCTCGTTGCACCTCCCTATTTCCTGATCTGACACCATTCAGATAATAATCTGCCTCTTGTTCTTCCTGTATTCCTGGTCTTGCCACCAAAGTGTATAACTTCATATTTATCCATATTATATTGCATCAGCCATGCATTTGCCCACTCCCAACCTTTCCGAGTCGTCCTGCAGCCTCATAGCATCCTCATCGCAGCTCACACTGTCACCCAGCTTTGTGTCATCCGCAAACCTGGAGATGTCACATTTAATTCGCTCGTCTAAATCGTTAATCAATATTACTAAAAGTCTGATCTTGACCACTTCCTGTTTTTCTGTTTCATGATTTTAGAAAAAATGCTGCCTCTTACCGCTGTGATTTTTGGCCATCTTACTCAGTCCCCCTCCGCTGCACAGGAGGATTTTTCCCATCGATGAAAAATAAAAGAATTATTAGTGTTTAAAAAATGTTGAGATTCTCTCTCCTGAAGGCCACGCCCCTTCCGGAGGGACTATAAAACCCAGAAGTGTTGATCAGCCTCTGCAAGATGGGGGAGCGAGAGGGTCACATCTCTCAGTCTGAGCTGTGAATATCACTGAACACATGTCCACTAAACTGTGAGTGGTTTTACTGACCTGTCAGTGCCCTTAATGTAGTTTGGAAATGCTAAAGCTGTGTTGCCTTTGGTTTGGAAATGCTAAAGCTGTGTTGCCTTTGGTTTGGAAATGCTAAAGCTGAGTTGCCTTTGGTTTGGAAATGCTAAAGCTGTGTTGCCTTTGGTTTGGAAATGCTAAAGCTGTGTTGCCTTTGGTTTGGAAATGCTAAAGCTGTGTTGCCTTTGGTTTGGAAATGCTAAAGCTGTGTTGCCTAATTAAAGTTGCCTTGCCTAATTAAAGTTGCCTTGCCTAATTAAAGTTGCCTTGCCTAATTAAAATTGCCTTGCCTAATTAAAATTGCCTGGCCCAATTAAAGTTCCCTGGCTCAATTAATGTTGCCTGGCCTAATTAAAGTTGCCTTTCCTAATTAAAGTTGCCTTGCCTAATTAAAGTTGCCTTGCCTAATTAAAGTTGCCTTGCCCAATTAAAGTTGCCTTGCCCAATTAAAGTTGCCTTGCCTTCCATATAATAAAAAATCTAATCTTGCCCAATTAAAGTTGCCTTGCCTTCTACACCCCTCTACACTGCGCACCTGTGGTCGAACTATTTAAAGACTAAAGGTGGCATATAACTATGCCATGAGAACACTGCTATGGCAACCTAGATGGTGTTGTGCCAGTAATATGTTTGTGGCTGCAGGAGTCAGTACTTTAGAAGCTATCCTAAGACACCACATGTATAAATTCATTTGCAGGATAAATGACTCTAAAAATATGCTTATTGTGGCCTTGACAAACATAAGGGTTAGTACTACACGCTACGAATCCCAGTTGTGGAGACACTGGTATCGTTGTCTCGTTGTAGGACATTGATCATCTTTTAATCTGGATTTTTAACTTAAGTATTGTGGGTTTTTGTTAAATATAAATTATGATGTTTTTATGTGATATACCATGATTTTATATATATTTATGATATTTGATATGCAATGCATTTTTAATGTAATGTTGCCCCTTGTCTGGACCTTGAGTCCATAATAAAGTTTATTATTATTATTATTATATAATTAAAAATCTAATCTTGACCACTTCCTGTTTGCGCTTTATATTGATTTTAGAAAAAACGCTACCATGTACGCCTGTGATTTTTGACCATCTTACACAGAGTGCGCCTCCGCTCATCAGGTGCC
Organism: Amblyraja radiata; assembly: GCF_010909765.2. Classification (NCBI taxonomy): domain Eukaryota; kingdom Metazoa; phylum Chordata; class Chondrichthyes; order Rajiformes; family Rajidae; genus Amblyraja; species Amblyraja radiata. The sequence goes on from NC_045956.1 coordinate 117,531,622, forward strand.
GGGATTTTTCCCATCGATGAAAAATAAAAGAGTTATTAGTGTTAAAATATGTTGAGATTCTCTCTCCTGTCAATCACGCAATGAAGACTTCGCCCCTTCTGGTGGGAGGGGAGAGGGACTGTAAAACCCAGAAGTGTGGGCGTGGCTCAGTGTTCTAAAGATGGAGGAGGGAGAGGTCACGTCTCGCTGTCTTTAGTGGCCCTGCACCCTGCTTGAAATGGGATGAAACTGCACTTGAATTTGGTGGTCTTGCACCCTGCTTGAAGTGGTAAGAAACTGAACTTGAATTTGGTGGCCTTGCACCCTGCTTGAAATGGAATTTCAAGGAATAGCTGTGAGTCAACCGCCAGCCCACCAGCCATGTGTGAGTGAGCTGCCAGCACACCAGGCTTGAGAGACTGAGCCGCCAGCCCAAGAATCCATTCCGCTTACAATGTCCATACTAGCCCTCTGGAAACCAGTCCCTTCAGCCCACAACCCCCATACTAGCGCTTCCACCCCCCCCTCCCCTCCCCTACTGGCCACCAATATTGGAATTGGTGGAGAGGTGGAATATTGCGATGGGGGACCAGCTCTCCCTCCGTGTGATGCTGGGACGCAACGGGTCCCACTTAGTCTAATATATATTGTAAATAACTGAGGTCCCAGCACCGAGCCTTGCGGCACCCCACTAATTATTGCCTGCCATTCCGAAAAGGACCCATTAATTCCTACTCTTTGCTTCCTGTCTGCCAACCAGTTCTCTATCCATGTTAATACCCTACCCCAAGTGCTTTAATTTTGCACACTAATCTCTTGTGTGGGACTTTGTCAAAGGCTTTTTGAAAGTTCAGATACACCACATCCACTGCCTCTCCCTTATCCATTCCACTTGTTACATACACAAAAAATTCCAGAAGATTAGTCAAGCATGATTTCCCCTTCAAAAACCCATGCTGACTTTGGCAGATTCTGTCACTGCTTTCCATATGCGTGGCTATAACATCTGGGGTGGGAGATGGGAGATTGTAACCTTCTCGTGGTCCGCCCTGTTTCAACGAATGCAATCAACCTGGCGTGCACAACCAAATAAGATCAAATAGAACAAGTTGTCCTACAACTTTAGGCTGTGCACGCCATACGCAACAAGAATCTATAACATCTTTAACAATCAACTCAAGCATCTTCCCCATTACCGATGTAAGGCTAGTTGGTCTATAATTCCCTGTTTACTTTCTCCCTCCTTTCTTAAAAAATGGGGTTACATTGCCTTCCCTCCAGTCCACAGGAATCACAGGAACAGGATTGTTTTAATACACAGAGAGCAGTGAGTACCTGGAACATGGTGGGGCTGGTGGATGAGCCCGATACGATATTGGCATTTAATAAACTTTTTGATAGGCATATGGATATGCAGGGAATTAAAGGATATGGATTATTTGCAGATATAAGAGCATCATGTTCGGCACAGAAATTGTGGGCCGAATGGCCTTATGATGTGCTGTCCGATCTTCAATGATGATTGATATGTGGGATGGAACTAAACACAACCAGCTTGAGCAGCTTTGCATCATTGTGCTACAAAGGATAGAAATTTCAGCAAAATCATCTTCGACCGGAATTTTTTTTTAAAAATGGTACAATATGCAAACTTCCTTCAAAACTTTTGTTTCCTTTGGAGAAGGTTGTGATGGAGGGTAACCATGGCTCTTTCCTTTGTTTCTGGTAAACTGAACCAATGGCTTACTGGATAAGGCTCTTCCCGCTGGAGCTGGGGCAGGATTTTTTAATGTACCGCTGCTGGCAAGTTCATTTCACTGCACTTTATGTCCACGTGACGAATAAAACTGACTTGACTTGACTTGACTTGACTTGACTTGACTTGACTTGACTTGACTTGACTTGACTTGGATTGACTCTTGTGCTAGTTGCAAGAACTGGCAGAACTGGGTCTCTGGGTCTCTGCGCATCCCTCTGCAACTGGATCCTCGACTTCCTCATCCACAGACCACAGTCTGTTCATATTGGTGGAAATGTGTCAGCCTCGATAACAATCAGCATGGGAGCACCTCAAGGCTGCGTGCTCAGCCCACTGCAGTACTCACTCTATACCCATGACTGCGTAGCCAACCACAGTGCGAACTCCATCATCAAGTTCGCTGATGACACCACTATTGTGGGACGTATCACTGATGGGGATGAGTCAGAATATAGAAGGGAGATCGAGCAACTGTCCATATGGTGCCAGCGCAATAACCTGGCCCTCAACACCAGCAAAACCAAGGAACTGATTGTGGACTTTGGAAGGAGTAGGAGGGGGACCCACAGCCCCATTTATATCAACGGGTCAATTGTTGAAAGGGTCATGAACTTCAAATTCCTGGGCGTACACATCTCTGAAGATCTTTCCTGGTCCGAGAACACTAACGCAATTATCAAAAAAGCTCATCAGCGCCTCTACTTCCTGAGAAGTTTACGGAGAGTCGGTTTGTCAAAGAAGACTCTCTTTAACTTCTACAGGTGCACAGTAGAGAGCATGCTGACCGGTTGCATCGTGGCTTGGTTCGGCAATTTGAGTGCCCTGGAGAGGAAAAGACTACAAAAAGTAGTAAACACTGCCCAGTCCATCATCGGCTCTGACCTTCCTTCCATCGAGGGGATTTATCGCAGTCGCTGCCTCAAAAAGGCTGGCAGTATCATCAAAGACCCACACAATCCTGGCCACACACTCATCTCCCTGCTACCTTCAGGTAGAAGGTACAGGAGCCTGAAGACTGTAACAACCAGGTTCAGGAATAGCTACTTCCCCATAGCCATCAGGCTATTAAACCTGGCTCGGACAAAACTCTGATTATTAATAACCACTTTCTGCTATTTGCACTTTATCAGTTTGTTCGTTCATGTGTGTATATATTTATATCGTGGTATATGGACACATTTATCTGTTTTGTAGTAAATGCCTACTATTTTCTGTGTGCTTAAGCAAAGCAAGAATTTCATTGTCCTATACAGGGACACTTGAACTTGAAGTTGAGTACTGATATTTTAAATTAAATATGAAAAGTACCACAAAAATAACAAAAAAAACATTGAAATTCGAGAAATAGATTACAAAAATCAATGGTCAATGGCACATTATTGTCAGGTGTACCTAAGTGCAGTGATTTTTTTTGTTGCAAACATTCAGTGACAATGCTGGTATGCATTAGGCACAATCATACTAGACCCAGTGCAGACCCGTTGGGTCTGCTCTCCCAACGCAATATTCCATCACTCACCGGTTCTCCCCAAGGCAACCATTTCCCTCAAAAAATATTCCACCACTTTCTATCTCCTCTCCCCCCTCTCCCCCCCCCCCCCCCCCCCCCCCCCACTCCCTCTCCTCTCCCCCCTCCAATCCTCAGCATGGTGAAATAATGTGGGGGTCGGGGTCCGGGGGTGAAGCCCCCCGTGTGGGGGTCGGGGTCGGGGGGGGTGAATCACCCCGTGTGGGGGTTGGGGAAGGGGATGGGGGGGGGTGAATCACCTCTGTGTGGGGGTCGCAGAGCGGTGCCGGTGCAGCACGGTCAGTCACTCTGGGTGGGCCGAAGGGCCAGACTGTCCCCAACTGCTGCAGCTTCCGGGGACGTTGGCGTAATAAATGTTAATCAATGCAATCGCCAAGTTTTTTTTCAAGCAGCAGTCAAATTAAAGTGTAAAATCGCGAAGCAATAATCAAAAAGCAACCCGTTTAAAATAAAATGGCGGTCTTTTCGAAATCCAACAGGTTTAAAATAAAAGTTAATCAATGCAATAGGGAATTATATTTCATAATGAAAGTATTATGTTTTTTGAAAATAAACTTGTTAAAATCAAAGTCAATCAATGCAATAGCGAATTAGTTTTGCTCTGATTTATAAAGGCCAGCACACCAAAAGCTTTCTTTACCACCCTATCTACATGAGATTCCACCTTCAGGGAACTATGCACAGTTATTCCTAGATCCCTCTGTTCAACTGCATTCCTCAATTCGCTACCATTTACCATGTACGTCCTATTTTGATTTGCCCTGCCAAGATGTAGCACCTCACACTTATCAGCATTAAACTCCATCTGCCATCTTTCAGCCCATTCTTCCAAATAGCCTAAATCTCTCTGTAGACTTTGAAAATCTACTTCATTATCCACAACACCACCTACCTTAGTATCATCTGCATACTTACTAATCCAATTTACCACACCATCATCCACTGGACCCAACACAGATCCCTGAGGCACCCCACTAGTCACCGGCCTCCAACCTGACAAACAGTTACCCACCATTACTCTCTGGTATCTCCCATTCAGCCACTGTTGAATCCATCTTTCTACTCCACTATTAATACCCAACAATTGATCCTTCTTAACCAACCTTCCATGTGGAACCTTGTCAAAGGCCTTGCTGAAATCCATATAGCCAACATCCACCGCTTTATCCTAATTAATTTCCCTAGTAATCTCTTCAAAAAATTCAAGAAGATTAGTCAAACATGACCTTCCAGGCACAAATCCATGCTGACTGTTCCTAATCAGACCCTGTTTATCCAGATGATTATATATATAATCTCTAAATATCCTTTCCATTAATTTGCCCACCACTGACGTCAAACTAACAGGTCTATAATTGCTAGGTTTACTCTAAGAATCCTTTTTAAACAATGGAACAACATGCGCAGTACGCCAATCCTCCGGCACTATTCCCTTTTCTAATGACATTTGAAATATTTCTGTCATAGCCCATGCTATTTCTACACTAACTTCCCTCAATGTCCTAGGGAATATCTTGTCAGGACCTGGAGACTTATCCACTATTATATTTTTCAAAAGTGTCAGTGCTTCCTCTTCTTTGATCCTCATAGTTTCCATAGCTACACTACTTGTTTCCCTTACCTCACATAATTCAATATCCTTCTTCTTGGTGAACACCGAAGAAAATAAATTGTTCAATATCTACCCCATCTCTTTTGGCTCTGCAGATAGCTGTCCACTCTGTCTCTCCAATGGACCAATTTTATCCCTCGTTATCCTTTTGCTATTAATATAGCTGTAGAAACCCTTTGGATTTACTTTCACCTTACTTGCCAAAGCAACCTCATTTCTTCTTTTAGCTTTTCTTTCTTAAGATTCTTTTTACATTCCTTATACCCCTCAAGCACCTCATTTACTCCATGCTGCCTATAATTATTGTAGATCTCCCTCTTTTTCAGAACAAGATGTCCAATTTCCCTTGAAAACCAGGGCTCTTTCCAATTATTACTCTTTCCTTTCAACCGAACAGGGACATAAAGATTCTGTACTCTTAAAATGTCACCTTTAAATGTCCTCCATTTCTCTACTACATCCATCCCATAAAACAAAATGTCCCAATTCACTCTTTCTAAATCCTTTCGCATCTCCTCAAAATTAGCCTTTCTCCAATCAAAAATCACAACCCTTGAACTTCTCCATAATTATATTGAAACTAATGGTATTGTGATCACTGGACCCGAAGTGCACCCCAACACATACCTCCGCCACCTGACCTGTCTCATTTCCTAACAGGAGGTCCAGCACTGCCCCTTCTCTAGTAGGTACCTCTATGTATTGCTGCAAAAAACTATCCTGCACACATTGTACAACTCCAAACCATCCAGCCCTTTTACAGGATGTGCTTCCCAGTCTATGTGTGTAAAATTGAAATCTCCCACAATCACTACCTTGTGCTTACTATTAATATCTGCTATCTCCTTACATATTTGCTTTTCCAATTCTCGCTCCCCATTAGGCAGTCTATAATACACCCCTATAAGTGTTGCTACACCTTTCCTATTTCTCAGTTCCACCCAAATAGCCTCCCTAGACGAGCCCTCTGATCTATCCTGCCAAAGCACTGCTGTCATTTCTTCCCTGACAAGCAATGCAACACCTCCACCTCTTGCCCCTCCAATTCTATCACACCTGAAGCAACGAAATCCTGGAATATTTAGTTTCCAATCACAGCCCTCCTGCAACCATGTTTCACTGATCGCCACAACATCATACTTCCAGGTGTCAATCCATGCTCTAAGCTCATCCACCTTTCTTACAATGCTCCTAGCATTAAAATATACACATTTAAGAAACCCACCACTTCTTATTCTCTGTTAATTATCTTTTTCTTCTTTCACCCCTACATTTTGGGTCTGAGTGCTTCCTTTCTCTGCCTCCTGCCTCACACACTGTCTACTAGCTTTCCCACGTTGAGTCCCTCCCCCCAACCGTTCTAGTTTAAAGTCTCCCCAGTAGCCTTTGCAAATCTCCCCGCCAGGATGTTGGTCCCCCTCGGGTTCAAGTGCAACCCGTCCTTTTTGTACAGGTCGCACCTTCCCCAAAAGTGGTCCCAATGATCCAGAAACTTGAATCCCTGCCCTCTGCACCAGTCCCTCAGCCACACATTTATCCTCCACCTCGCTCCGTTCCTACTCTCACTGTCACGTGGCACAGGCAGTAATCCCGAGATTGTTACTTTTGCGGTCCTTCTCCTTAACTCTCTTCCTAACTCCCTAAATTCTCCTTTCAGGATCTCTTCTCTTTTTCTACCTATGTCATTGGCACCTATATGTACCACAACCTCAGGCTCCTCTCCCTCCCATTTAAGGATATCTTGGACACGTTCAGACACATCCCAGACCCTGGCACCAGGGAGGCAAACTACCATCCGGGTCTCCTGACTGCGTCGACAGAATCGCCTATCTGACCCCCTAACTATAGAGTCCCCTATTACTAATGCCCTCCTCTTCTTTTCCCTACCCTTCTGAGCAACAGGTTCCCGTCTCTGTGCCGGAGGCCCGGCCGCTGTCACTACCCCCAGGTAGGCTGTCCCCCCCAACAGTACTCAAACAGGAGTACTTATTGTCAAGTTGTACAGCCACCGGGGTACTCTCTAGTCCCTGCCTGTGCCCCTTGCCCCTCCTAACCATGACCCACTTGTCTGCCTCCCATGGTCTTGGAGTGACCACCTCTCTATAACTCCTCTCTATGACCTCCTCACTCTCCCTGACCAGACAGAGGTCATCGAGCTGCTGCTCCAGGTTCTTAATACGGTCCCTTAGGAGCCCCATCTCGACGCACCTGGCGCAGATGTGGACGTCTGGAAAGCTATCAGACTCCATGACTTCCCACATCTGACATCCAGAACAGTAAACTGCCCTGGCACTCATACTCCCCCCTTACCTAGGATACAATACAAAGTGCTGGAAGAAATCAGCAGGGCCGGCAGTATCTAGGGTTACTCCCAATCAGCTGCTTCTTCTAGTCCGCTTCCACGAATCAGTGGCTTCCTCTAGACCACTTATTTTGAAGTGTGATGGAACGTTGCAGAGTGGGCAACGCTGCACCAGCCGCTCCAACCGCTCCTGGGCCTCTGTGGAACAAAGCCCCACACTCCGTTTTTAAACTCACCGCCCGGACGCTGCTCCAGCCACTCCAACCGCTTCTGGACCTCTGTGGAATAAAGCCCCGCGCTCTGTTTTTAAACTCACCGCCCGGACGCTGCTTGAACCGCTCCAACCGCTCCTGGGCCTCTGTGGAACAAAGCCCTGCGCTCCATTTTTAAACTCATCGCCCGGACGCTGCTCCAACCACTCCAACCGCTCCTGGGCCTCATATGATAGTCCCATCATCCCAGGGATCAATCTCGTGAACTTACGCTGCACTGCCTCAATCACAAGGGTGTCCTTCCTAAAATTAGGAGAACAAAACTGTAAATTAGGAGACCAAAACTCATATTTTTTAGTACCCCACCCTTTTCCTCACCCAGAAACTGAAGAAAATGTATGCATTTCCAGCAAAAACATGTACTTTGAATAATAAATAATTTAAGATGGTATCAAAGCTGATAGAATTAGTCAAGTCCTTTTGTATGTTGAAGTTTCCTATGATTCACTCAGTTTTTGACATTAACGTTACTAACATTAACTACAAAGCTGGCTCTGAGAATTTGCTTGATTCTGCTTGGTGCTAGGCCAACACTTCAAAAGACCCAGCTGTGAATCTCAGCCCCTATGAATCCTTACATAAATGATGAATCACGAGTGAAAGAACATAGAGAGCGATGCAATTCCTAATGGGTAAAAAATATCATAACAATTTATTACTATCTTTAGCTGCTGGTAAATTAGGACATTTTATTGTTGAAATATGAATCACACTGAAATGGTCCAAGTAAAAAAGACAATTACAATCACGGAGTGTAAATGAAGTTGTGTAGAGATTTTTCCTGTCTTCATTAAGATCCCTTTGGAGTACAATGTTTTTTTCCTTATGACAAAAGACTTCCAAGTGGCCTTGGAATTTACACAGTGTAGATTCATTAGATTGATTACTGAATAGAGATTGTCCTGTAAAGAACAATTGAGATAGAATTGCCAACGTTCACCCTGGTTTAAAAGAATGAAAGGGAATCTGTATGAGACATGTTACATTCTGAGAGGGATTGGACTCAAGGGGTTGGGGCAACACAGTGATGTAGCAGTGGTGCTGTTGCCTTACAATGCCAGAGCCCCCAGGCTGACTCTGGGTGCTGTCTGTATGGAGTTTGTATTTTGCCCTGTGACCATGTGGGTTTTCTCAGGTTGCTCCGGTTTCCTCCCACACTCCAAAGACATACAGGTTTTCAGCTTAATTGGCTTCAGTAAAATTGTAAATTGTCTCGAGTATGTAGGTAGTGATCACTGGTTGGAGTGGACTCAGTGGGCCGAAAGGCCTGTTTCTGCACTGTATCTCTAAAGTCTAATGTCCAAAGTCTAAAGTCAAGTGCTGGAGTAACTCAGTGGGTCAGGTAGCATCTCTGGAGAACATGAACAGGTGACATATCAGGTTGAGGCCCTTTTTCTGACTTCTTCTGACTTTTTCAGAGGGATCGCTAAAGCAGATGATAAGAGGCCATTTCTCAGGCTGGAAAGTATAGAACAAAGGGGGTGATCTCAGAGGCAAGGAGTCAATCACCAATGGTTGAGATGAGGGAAAATTATTGTTGCAGAAAGTTGTAACTCTTTGGAAATATCTACCATAATGGACTACAAATATCCAATTATGGAGCACATTCCTGGCTAAGATTGATAGAGTTTTATTCACCAACATAGTTGGACAGCATTAATGTGGTCATGATATTGAATGATGGAGATGGCAGAGGAGGTAAAAGACATATCTACTGTAATATCTAAGTAATTTCTTGCAACTTTCAACATGAACTGCTATTCAATCTGTGGGATAATGGGTATAACATTCAGAGATCCACAAGAGCTGGCTGTCTAGGTTGTCATCTTCCAAAGGTCCATAGGTTCTGGAATGGCTCAGAATGATTAGGAGGTAGCAAATGAAACTACTCTCTTTAAGAAAGAAGAGAGAAAGAGGAAATAATTAAGTGTCGACCAGTTATCTTGATGGTAGCAGCGAGAAAAACATTGGAACCAATAATTAAGGAACATATAATATGCCTGGTGGAAAAAGTAACAATATTGGCAAAACCAATATAGAATTATGAATGGGAAATCATGTTTGACAAAACTGTTAGAATATTTTAAGGTTGTAAGTAGATAAAGAATACAAGTGGTCGTTTTTAAATTTGCAGAAAGCTTAGAGAGGGTGTCATAAAATAAATTATAAAACAGAAATAGAGCACATGGACACTGCCAATATACTGTAGCTTGGTTAACGAATGCAAATAATTACCTGGAATAAATGGGTCACATTCAGGCTGACAATGAAGGCTGACAGGTTAATGCAGTTTATTCAAGGATGAGATCAATAGGTTTGTAGATATTAAGTAAAGAAGGATATCATATTAGAGCAAGAAAGGAATGTTGATCAGTCATAGAGCCATCAAATCTTTTCCCTCTCACCTATGCCCTCTGGTTCATGATTACCCTACTCTGGGTAAAAGACTCTGTACATTCACCCCATCTCTCATGATCATATACAACTCTATGAAATCACCACTCAGCCTCCTGCGCTCCAATGAATAAAGTCCGTGTAGCTCTGGCCTTTAAGTCCTGACAACATCCTTATGAATCTTCTCTGCACTCATTCCATCTTAACAACATTTTTCCTATATCAAAGTGACCACAGCTGAACACAATACTCCAAATGTGGTCTCATCAATATCTTATACAACTGTAACATAACATTCCAACTTCTGTACTCAATATGTTTCGGAAGGAACTGTAGCCACTGAGTTACTCAAGAATGTTGCGTCTATTTTCTGTACTCAATACTCTGATTATTAAAGGCCACTGTGCCAAAAGCCTTCTTGATCACCATTTCTACCTGTGACTCCACCTTCATGGAACTATGTACTTGCACCCCTGGATCCCTCTACTCTACACCACTCCCCAAGGCCCTGCCATTCACCGTGAAGGTCCTACCCTGGTTTGACTTACCAAAATGCAAAGCCTCACACATATCTGCTTTAAACTCCATTAACCATTCCTCAGCCCACTTGCCTAGCTGATCAAGATCCTGCTGTAATTTTTGATAATTATCCTCATTATCTATGACACCACCCACTTTGGTGTCATCTCCATATTTTTTTATTGTGCCTTGTACATTCTCCTCCAAATCGTTGACATAAACTACAAACAGCAATGGGCCAAGCTCCGATCCCTGAGGCACACCACTGGACCCAGGCCTCCAGCCTGAAAAACAACCTTCCACCAGCACCCTTTGCTACCTTTGAGAAGCCAATTCTCTATCCCCTTGGCTGTCTCTCCCAGGCAATCTAACCTTCCAAAGCGGCCTACCATCCGGAACCTTATAAAATGCCTTGCTGAAGTCCATGTGCACAACAATTTATGAGGGCTTTACCCTTGTCAAACCTGTTGGTTATTTCTTCAAAATGTTCAGATTCACCAATGTACTAAACCATTCTGACTATCCTTAATTGACCCCTATCTATCCAAATGCATATATATATTATCCCTAAGAATCGTATTCAGTAACTTGCCTACTACCACATACGTTAGACTCACTGATCTATAGTTCCCAGGCTTTTCCTTGCAGCCCTTCTTCATTACGTGCACAACAACAGGCGCCTTCCAGTCTTCCGACATCTCACATGTGACTACAGTATCAGCCAGGGCTCTTGCAATTTCTTCTCTGGCTTCGAACTGTGTCCTTGGATATATCTGATCAGGCCTGGGGAATTTATTTACCTTCACACTCCTTTGGAGTTCCAAAACCTCCTCGACCGTAATACGGACTGTCCTTGAGACATCATCATTAACTGTCCTTCATGTTTTTCTACATAGCAAAAACAGAGGCAAAATACTAATTGAGGAACTTGCCTATCTCCTGTGGCCCCACACAGAGATGACCGCATTCATTTCTGAAGGGCCCTATTCTCTCTCTAGTTGCCCTCTTTCCTTTAATACGTAACATCTCTTTGGATTTTCCTTGATATTATCTGTCAAAGCTATCTCCTGCCTCCTTTTTGCCCTCCTGATTTCCTCCTTAATTTTGCTCCACAGATTCTGAAAATCCTCCAGGGATACACTTGATCCCTGCTGCCAATACCAGTCCCGTGCCTCCTTTTTCCTGACCAGAGCCCAATTTCTCTCATCGTCCAGGCTTCCACCCACCTGCCTTGCCCTTCACTCCAACAGGAGAATGCAAGCTCTGAACTTTTAAATGCTTCACACTCCCTGTACGTTCCTTTGCCCACAAACAAACGACTCAAATCAACTTTAGCAAGGTCCTGTCTAAAACCATCAAAGTTGATCTTGCCCCAATTCAGAATTTTAACCTGTGGGCTCACCCTTTACCTATCCAATGCTATTATAAAGCTCATAGAATTGTGGTCATTGGTCCCAAAAGGCTTGCTCACTGACACTTCAGTCACTTGCCCTTCCCAGTTTACTAAGAGTCAATCAAACATTGCCCTGTCCTTTGCTACATATTGCCTGAGGAAATTGTCCTGAACACATTTAACAAATTCCACCCCATCTTTGTCCCTTGGCACTATGACAGCCTCAGTCAATATTGGGCACGTTAAAATCCCTCACTATGACAACCTTATGAAGGGAGATCTTGCCTGATGAATCTGCTGGAATTCTTTAAAGAAGAAAAATAGCAGGGCAGACAAAGGATAGTCAGTGGATGTTGTATAACTAGATTTCCAGAAAGCCTTTGATATAGTGTGCACGCATGGCTGCTAAGGAGATGAGAGCCCATGAGATCAAAGGGCAGATGTTAGCATGGATCTAGGTTGGCTGGATGGCAGAAGATAAAGTGTGACAATAAAGCCATTTTTTTCTGGTTGGCTGCCAGTGACTAGCAGAGTTCCATAAGGTTCAGTGCTGGGGCCGCTACACTTCATGTTGTATATTAACCATTTGGACGAGGGGATAGAAGACTTTGTGGCCAAATATGCAGATTCTATGAAAATAGGTGGAGGGGCAGGTAGTGTAGAGAACGCTAGGACTCTGCAGAATAACATGGACAGGTTTGGAAAACAGGCAGAGAAGTGCAGATGGAATTCAGTGTAGCAAAGTGTGGAATCGTGCATTTTGGTAGTAGGAATAAAGACGTAGATTATTTTCTAAATGAGGAGAGATCCCAGAAATGGGAGGTGCAAAGGGACTTGGGAGTTCTGATGCAGGTTTCCCAAAAAGTTAATTTGCAAGTCGAATCGGTAGTAAGGAAGGCAAACACAATGTTAGCATTTATTTCAGGAGGACTAGAATACAAAAAACAGGGATGTAATGCTGAGGCTCTATAAGGTGCTGGTCAGGCCACATTTGGAGTATTGTGAGCAATTTTGAGCCCCATATCTGAGGAAGGATGTGCTGGTTCTGGAGAGGGTCCAGAGAAGGTTTACGAGAATGATTCCAGGAATAAGTGGGTTAACATATGATGAGCGTTTGACAACACTGGGCCTCTACTTGCTGGAGTTTAGAAGGATGAGGGGGTCCTCATTGAAACATACCGAATAGTGAGGCCTGGATAGACGAGATGTGGAGAAGATGTTTCCACTAGTGGGAGAGTCTAGGACCTGAGCTCATAGCCTCAGAATAAAAGGATGTTCCTTTAGGAAGGAGATAAGGAGGATTTTGTTTTGTCAGAATGTGGTGAATCTGTAGAATTCATTGCCACAGAAGGTTGTGGAGACCAAGTCAATGGATATTTTTAAGGTGGAGATAGATAGATTCTAGATTGGTATGGGTGTCAGGGGTTATGGAGAGAAGGCAGGAGAATGAGTTTAGGAGAGCGAGATAGATCAGCTATGATTAAATGGAATAAGAGACTTGATGGGTCGAATTACCTAATTCTGCTCCTATCACTTATGAACTTAGTATTGTTTTGGTGCCTGCAATATCCCACCATATTTATTTCTCTAATTGACTATTTTGGGGACTATAGTACAATCCCAAGTGCTCAGTCACAATGTTATTGAATATTCAAGCAGAAAATAAGGGGAAAAACAGAAATGCTGGATTAGCTCAGTGGGTCAGACAGCATTCATTCTACAGAAGGGTACCGTTCTGAAACGCCAACTATCCATGTTCTCCAGGGATGTTGACTGATCCGTTGAGATACTCCAGCATATTGTATCTTTCCTTAGTAAACCAGCATCTGCATTTCCTTGTTTCTATAGGAATCAGGGGGGGTTCTATTTCTTATATATTCTTACTAAATAGATTGGAACTACAAAAAAATATTCCAAATAATATTCTGAAATGTTTTAATTTAGAAGGCAGCTGTTCCCAAGATACAGATTTTTGTTGGGAGCAAGGCAGATTTTTTCTCCTCTGATGTTAGTATCTAACCAATTCAAATGGAAATATCATCACTTTCTTATGTGTACTAGGGAATAAGTTTTATTAACAATTATTTCTCCCTTGAAGTACCAAAACAGCTTCAGCAACGACTGTGAGTTACAGGGCATACATCACCTTGTGAGCTGTTTGCTGGACATTCACAGAAACCAAGTCAGACAAAAGAGGAGCCATCAATTTAGATATTAGAGCCATGAATTAAAACTTGAACTTTGGGCAGTTTTGTGGTCCAAATAGTAGAGCTGCTGTCTCACAGCACCAGAGACCTGGATTTGATTCTGACCCTGGATGCTAATCTACAGTATGTGCAGTTTTTGCAGTGACTGTGTGGGTTTCCTCCAGCTGCCCCATTTTCTGCCCATATCCCAAAGACGGGTAGGTTTGTCGGCAAATTCCCCTCTGCAAATTTCCCCTAGTGTGGGCCAATAGTGGAATAACATAGAACTAATGTGAATGAGTGAGCGTTTAAGAAGGAACTGCAGATGCTGGAAAATCGAAGATAGACAAAGGTGCTGGAGAAACTCAGCAGGTGCAGCAGCATCAATGGAGCAAAGGAAATAGGCAACATTTCGGGCCGAAACCCTTCTTCAGACTGAACTAGAGTGAGCAGTGGTCAGTGTGGAGTTGGTGGGCTGAAGCACCTGTTTCCAGGCTGTATTTTTCAATCAATTTATGCAATCAGTCAGAAAGATGAGTTTTGAAGATGGCATTAGGAAGAAGAATCCTTTTCCCCAACTAATAGAAGACACCTTGTTCATGAAAATGTATATTTGTCAAATCAGGTTCAACTAGGATGAAGAGGGAATGGGCATTTCCTTTGTTTAGGGAGTTAAATTATTAATTTTATATTGAAGTCACGTGAGTGACTACGTGAAGAGCCTGCCTGCCCGCATGCGCGTCAATACGTCGACGCATGGCGCGGGAATTGGAGTAGTTCGAAACTGCTCCAGCAGGTAGGACAATTCTGTTTCAGGAACGGGCCGCCGCTCCAAAAATAGGTACAGCGGGCCCGGAGAAGCTGACGGGTGCAGCCTGTGCAGCTGCCGCCGTTGGAGCACTGAACGGGAGCAGGCGGCTGGACTTGGTAAAGTCACCGATGAGGCTCCGAACAGGAGCAGGCGGCCGGACTTGGTGAGGCCGCCAGCGAGGCTCCAGATGGGAGCAGGTGGCCCTGGCCTTCGTAAAACTGTCGGGCACGGCCCATACAGCTGCCACCTTGAGGCTCCGAACGAGAGCAGGCGGCATGAATTAGGAAAGCTAACGGGCGTGACCCGTGCAGCTGATGCCAGTAAGGCTCCAGATAGGAGCAGGCGGCTGATCATGGAGAAGTTGACGGGCGCAACCGTTCAGACACCTCCATGGAGGCTCCAAAAGGGAGCAGACAGCAGTACGCGGAGAAGCTGAAGGCCGTGACCTGTACAGCTTCCTCCGTTGAAGCTCCAGAAAGGAGCAGTCGGGGGTTACTAGCTGGCCCCGCATTAGCAGCCTGTTAATCCAGGATTACATTACTGGCAGGCGTGACCTGTCCAGTGAGCTCCGCTGAGGCTCCGAAGGAGCAGCTGGCCAAACGAGCAGCCTGTCGATCCAGGCTGGGAGAAACTGGCAGTTCAATCTGCCTAAAAAGGCAGAAGGCTTTCGAATTAAGCTCGGAGTACTAAGGCTCCAAAGAGGCTGTAGGCCGAAGGAGCAGTCTGTACTATTGGGCTCAGAAATGCTGGCAGGCGTGTCTTGCACAGCAATGTCACTTTTGAGCTCTGGTTGGGAGCTGTTTGGCAAGCATGGGGCTCAAGATGTGGTCAGACTTGGTCTGCAATGGAACTCCGCTGAAGCTCCGACAAGGAGGGCAACCAATGGTCAGAGATGCTGGCAGGTAAGGAATTTTGTTTCAGGAACGGGCCGCTGCTCCGAAAATAGGTGCAGTGGGCCCGGAGAAGCTGGCACAGCCTGTGCAGCTATTGCCGTGGAGGCTCCGAAAAGGATCAGGTGGCTGGAATCAACAAGCTGACGGTTCGGACGGTGCAGCTACCACCGTGGAGGCTCTGAAAAAGAGCAGGTGGCCGCATTAAATAAGCTGAAAGCTGGTGCAGCTACCACCGTTAGGCTCCGAGTGGGAGCAGGTGGCCGGAATCAGTAGGCTGATGGCATGGCCGGTGCAGCTACTGTCATTGAGGCTCACTTCTGTTTTGGGGCTCCCAGGGAGCAGGCGACTGGTTGTGGAGAGCTGACGGGTGCGGCCGTACAGACACTTCCGTTGAGGCTCAAAAAGGGAGCCAGCCAGATGCCTGTAGGAAGCAACACCTGGCTCAGGGTTGCATTATATTCCTCCCCTCTAGACTCCGTTGAGGCTCCAGAAGGGAGCAAGCCCGGACGCGGAGTCATTAGCAGGCGCGACCTGTCCAATCAGTATATAATAGAATTGTGCTCCTGGCTCAGGAGGCACTTACAGGCTGCTCCAGTCAGATGCCTGTGGAAGCAACACCTGGCTCAGGGTTGCGTTATATCTCCCGCTCAGAAGAGGGGAAGCAATACCTGGCTCAGGTTTGTATTACAATATCTCCCACTCAGAAGAGGGGAAGCAACACCTGGTTCAGGGTTGCGTTGGTTTAGCTCCCGCTCAGTGGAGGGGAGTACTGGAGATTATTACATAAGTAACTCCGACTATGGGGATATCGACAAGGAATTCAAATCCCCTGAACTTATGGGGGATATGCTGCAGTTTAATCATATGAAGGAGTTCCGTTTCTTATCACATAATTTGTCATCCCTTCGAGGATAGGAGATCCACTGGAGAAGATCTGGCAAAGAGCATCAGTGATTTAACTTCTTATCAGCTTAGGAGGGATATATGCTGGATACAGCTGGAAAATATGCGTTCAGATGAACTGCCTGACTTTGGATGTTCCAAATGTCAATCTCACCCTTTGGGATGTCTCAGTGGTGATACGTGGGCAGAGAATTACAATTTCAGCGTATCCAAAAGACTGGTCACTGATGTAATTTCGGCCTTTGCAAGGGCAGTAGATGGGTTCAGCTTTCGGTAGTGCAGAAGATGCTTTAGCACTTCTATGTAATACGCAGTTGGAGCTAAATTTCCTTTGCAAAATGCTATAACGCCTGAGGTAATCGCTAAAAAATTTGAAGTGAGGGACTACGTGCCCTCCACTCCCAACCCTGATTCTCATAAAGATCATTCGGTAAGTCAAAGGTTATGAATCTTTCTATCGTTTAAGTTTGTGCAAGTGGTCTGTGGTTTCATACAGTTGCTCTGAAGATTGATGCGCATGCGGGCTGGCGGGCTCTTCACGTTGTCCCTCACTTCAACCTCATAAAATAAAGATCAAACTTCAAACGGTAAGTTCTCGTTTAATCTTTCTATTATCACTAGGTTGAAGGAAAGTTATTTACACAGTATATAGTTAGAACATGGAATATTTGTCTACTAGAAGTGGTTAATGCCAAAACCAATGCTTCTTGTTTTATAATAGGGTGGCAAAATGTGCGCACTACTCAGAACTGTTCAGACACCTGTGTACATAAATCACCATCTCCTTGCTTTTATACTCATGGCATTGTGTCCAAAACCAAGCCTATTAAAATATATTTAATGAGAAGATTGATATGAATAGCTGGCACAAACAAATTGAACAAACAAAAACGTTGGCTGGTGGTTTGTCAGTCCAAAGTTCACTCTTTACCTATTGTTGCCAATGTGAATAACTTAAATTCCACCTGAGAAAATATAATTGTTGGTGACGCTATTTCTCTGATATTTAGGAACCAGCACAAAAGCCTATTCAGTACGAGATGAATGCCTCAATAATGAGTCTATTATACTAACAAACTATTATGTATATAAATATTTTTTATAAGGCTTGTATATGAAATAGTGTGATTAAAGTAAACACAAAAATTATAATGTACTCAATAGCAGTTAATTTTATGAAATGAACAAATGAAATTAAAATGAAAAACAGCAAATATGCAGGGAGCATTAATAACTGAAAATGCTGTAATAGTTAATGGGTCAGTCTATATATGAAAGAGAAAATGCGCTGGACCCATTTTTTGACAAGGGGCCGATGCATAACTATTGGAAGTGGATGGAATAGACAAGTGTTTTGATTCAGCAACACTGTCGATTTTAAAGCAATTCTGCACTGTCCACCACAGTACACATAAGGCATCCCTCTTCCTCAATCTGATTGGCTGCCTCGGGTCATTGGCTGGTAGAGAACATAACTTAGAAGTTAAGGGGATAGACACAAAATGCTGGAGTAACTCAGCAGGCCTGGCATCATCTCTGGGGAAAAGGAATAGGTGACATTTCGGGTTATTCAGACTGAAAATCAGGGAAGAAGGAAACAAGAAATAAGAAGAGGTACAAAGAACAAATAAATGAAAGATATGCAAAGGGACAAATCAAACCCTGCAATGATGATCAAGGAAAGGTGGAGCCCAAAATGATCCATTGTTTGCTGTGGAGAAAATGATAACGAGTGAAACAGCGAAACTAAGCAGGACGGCAGTGAAAGGAGGAACGGAGAGAGAGGGAATGCAAGGGTTAGAGAAATCAATATTCATACCGCTGGGGATAGACACAAAAATGTTGGAGTAACTCAGCGGTCAAGCAGCATCTCTGGAGGATATGAAGAAGGGTCTTAAGAAGGGTCCCGAAGCAAAATGTCACCTATCCATTTCTTCCAGAGATGCTGCCTGCCCCCTTGGATTATTCCAGCATTTTGTGTCTATTTTTGAGAGATTAGGTTGGCTGCTTAGTACTTAAATGAAGAAAACATCTTCACTCAGAGATTTATGGATCATTGGTATTTTCTAACCCAGGGAATTAGAACTATGCAGTTCTTGAGTATATTCAAAATAGAGATAGATAAACATCTGAACAGTAGCAAAAGCTAGGGATTTAGTAAAAAAAAGTAGGGTGTTAGAATCTGATCCTAATGTATATCAGAACAGATTGAGAGACTAATGCTACTTCCTATTTTCATGACACTGTCAAAGTTTACTTGATAACAGGGCTGCAAGGAATAGCAGATGCTGATTTACAAAGAAGGATATAAAGTGCTGAAATAACATAGTGGGTTGGGCAGCATCTTTAGAGGACATGAATAGCTGACATTTTGTGTTGGGACCCTTCTTCACCACTATGGAGTTCATTAGGACATTTGTTCTACCTCATTGCTGGATATTAACATTAGCTCAGTTTAATCACACAACTAACATAAGGGAATTAACTCAATGTCAAAGGATTAAGGTTTGCAGGTGGACAGGCATAAATTGTGAGTTTAGTTTCCTTACAGTTTTGAAGGAATCTTGACTCATTTAGAACTTCTTCAAATAGCACTGGAGTTACTGCATTGAAAATCATTGAGAGGTGATTAATATGCAACTTGAACTCACATATTACAACCATAAAGAGCCAATTCAGCCCATCAGCTGGATCCTAACAGAGCAATGTCCTTTCAATATCTTTCTTAGTTTATTCCCTGTAACCCTATTCTCTCTCACATGCCTATAATCTCCCTCCCGAATCTCCTAACAACCATCTCCACTAGGGAACATTTACAACTTGCACATCATTGAGATGTACGACAAAGCTGGAGTACCACAGAGAAACCAATGTGGTCACATGGAAAATGTGTGAACCTCACACAGACAGCACTGAAAGTCAGGATGGATCCCGAGTTGCTGGATCTGTGAGACAACGGTGACCTGCTGTTTTACCTTGCTAGCAGATGCCATCACCAAATGGATGGGGTTAATGCTTTACAAAGTCCAGAGGCGATGGTGTAGGAGGAAGAAGAGAATACATTGCTAAATATATGTTCAATGCACTTGAACAGGTTGGAACTTTTGTATGAATGGCCTTATGGAGCTTGATAGCATAGTAGAAAAGTTGAGAAAGAATAATATGTTTAACCGTATTGAATTGTGTGGCTAGGTCACAGAGCATAGCACAGGTAAAAGGTGCATGCTTTATTGATCAAAATATATCAGTGACGGGTCAACTTTTCACAACAATACAAACCAACCAAGGTAATGTAAAGTGCAAATGCTTTTCGTGGAAATGCATTGTCTACTTTATACTTAAATGCACAAAGATGAAAAGCACCCAACTGAGGTTTTGTCAACTCGATTCAATGGATACATTATTGGACAAAGCAGTAAACCAGCAAAGAGAGTATCATTACAGGAAGCAGTTGCAGTGAGGAGGTTGCATTATACTTTGACCATGTGAACTCTTTCTTGGATTTAAAAAAAAAATCAAAATCTACGAATTGCAATTTCAGATGCTCCAGATATTCTATAAAGCACCAGCTCTATGCAGTAAATGTAATCAACATTTAAGTGCAGAAAATTTTATTTCATGAACATTGTATTCCAATCAATTGATTGACATTGAAATTTGTATTGTTCGGTACTATGACCCATTGGAGACACAATAAACTGCAGACAATGGAATTTTGAGTAAAACGCAAAGTTTTGGAGGAACTGAAATTAGGCAGCTTCTGTGGAGGGAATAGACAGATAGTGTTCCGGATCAGCATTCTTCTTCAATCTCTGTATCATTGTATTGATTTCATTGCTTCTTATGGAAGTAAATGCATACCTGGCTTCTAAAGCTGTGGGTTACATAAATGAGTTAAATTCGTGAGTCTAATAGCCATGGAGAGTCATAGAGTGATACAGTTTGGAAACAGACCCTTTGGCCCAACTCGCCCACACCGGTAAACAATGTCCCAGCTACCCTAGTCCCACTTGCCTGCGCTTGGTCCATAACCTTCCAAACCTGTCCTATCCATGTACCTATCCAAATGATGGGATAGCCCCAGTCTCAATTACCTCCTCTGGCAGCTTGTTCCATACACCCACAGTTACCCCTCAGATTCCTATTTAATATTTTCCCCTTCACCTTGAACCTATGTCCTCTGGTCATCGATTTCCCTACTCTGGGTAAAAGAATCTGTGCATCTACCCGATCTATTCCTATCATAATGTTGTACACCTCTATAAGATCTCCCCTCATCCTCCTACGCTCCATGGAATAGAGTCCAGCCTGCTCAACCTCTCCCTATAGCTCACAACTGGCAACATCCTCGTAAATCTTTTCTGAACCATTTCAAGCTTGACAATATCTTTCCTACAACACGGTGCCCAGAACTGAACATCTATATTACTAAAAGTCTGATCTTGACCACTTCCTGTTGTTCTGCATATTGAATGTAGATAAAACGATGCCACTTACGCTGTGGATTTTGGCCATCTTACTCAGAGTCCCCCTCCGCCATGCAGGACAAGAGGTTTTTTCCCATCGATGAAAAATAAAAGAGTTATTAATGTTTTAAAAAATGTTGAGAATCTCTCTCCTGAAGGTCACACTCCTTCCGGAGGGACTATAAAACCCGGAAGTGTTGAGTGCCTCAGTCAGTCTCTGTAAGATGGGGGAGCTAGAGGGTCACGTCTCTTAGTCTGAGCTGTGAATAACACTGAATGGTTGTTGGTGGTGGTTGATTTGAAATAACGCTCAGCAAATGGTTGTTGGTGGTGGTTGCTCTGAAATAAAGCACAGCAAATGGTTGTTGGTGGTGGTTGCTCTGAAATGAAGCTCGGCAAATGGTTGTTGGCGGTGGTTGCTCTGAAATAAAGCTCTGCCAATGGTGTGTAAACTTGACAACTTCCTGTTTGCACTGTATATTGATGTTAGATAAAGCACTACCACTTATGGCTGTGACTTTTGCCCATCTTACTCAGTCCCCCTCCACTCATCAGGTGCAAAGGATTCTTCCTATCAATGAAAAATAAAAGTGTTATTAGCGTTTAAAAATGTTGAGAACCTCTCTCCTGTCAATCACGCCATGAAGGCCACGCACCTTCTGGTGTGAGGGGGGAGAGATTATAAAACCCGGTAGTGGGGGTGTGGCTCAGTCTCTGCAAGATGGGGGAGGGAGAGGTCACGACTGTCTGAGCTGTGAATCAACTGAACACACTGAATGTTTACTGAACTGTGAGTGTGGTGTTTCTGTGGTGTTTCTGTGGTGTTTCTGTGGTGTTTCTGTGGTGTTTCTGTGGTGTTTTGTGTGGTTTTATGGTGGTTTCATCCTGCTTGAAATGGTATGAAACTGCATTTGAATGTGGTGGCCTTGCACCCTGCATGAAATGGTATGAAACTGCATTTGAATTTGGTGGCCTTGCACCCTGCTTGAAGTTGTATGAAACTGCAATTGAATTTGTTGGCCTTGCACCCTGCTTGAAGTGGTCGGAAACTTCACTTGAATTTGGTGGACTTGCACCCTGCTTGAAATGGTATGAAACTGCACTTGAATATGGTTGTCTTGCACCCTGCTTGAAGTGGTATGAAACTGCACTTGAATTTGGTGGCCTTGCACCCTGCTTGAAGTGGTAGGAAACTGCACTTGAATTCGGTGGCCTTGCGCCCTGCTTGAAGTGGTAGGAAACTGCACTTGAATTCGGTGGCCTTGCACTCTGCTAGAAGTGGTAGGAAACTGCACTTGAATTTGGTGGCCTTGTACCCTGCTTGAAAAGGAATTTCAAGGAATAGCTGTGAGTCATCTGCCAGCTCACCAGCCGTGAGTGAGCTGCCAGCACACCAGGCTTGAGTGACTGAGCTGCCACCCCAAGAATCAATTTGGCCCACAATGTCCATACTAGCCCTCTGGAAACCAGTCCCTTCAGCCCATAACACCCACACTAGCACTCCAGAAAGCCCCCCCCCTCCTCACCAACGTCTTATACAACTGCAACTGCACTCAATACTCTGACTGATGAAGGCCAAAGTGCCAAAAGTCTATTTTACCACCTTATCTACCTGTGACTCGACCTTCAAGGAACCATGCACCTGTACTCCTAGATCCCTCTGCTCTACAACACTACCCAGAGGCCTACCATTTACTGTGTAGGTCCCGCCCTTGTTCAATGTCCCAAAATGCAACACTTCACACTTCTCTGTATTAAATTCCATCAACCATTCCTCCGCCCACCTGGCCAAACAATCCAGATCCTGCTACAATTGTTCACAACCATCTTCACTATCTGCAAAACCACTAACTTTTGTATCATCTGAAGGATTCAAGTCTGTAGAAGGATTCTGACCCAAAACGTCACCTATTCCTTTTCTCTGGTTAACCTGCTGCTAAGTTGCTTGAATATTTTATGTATATATTTGGTATAAACCAGCATCTGCAGTTACTTCCTACACATCAAATCTAATGTGAATGATTCAGATTCAGCTGCTACTTGAAAGAGCAAAATTTTGATGTTAGTTTTCTTACCGTACAACCAATTTCCTTATCAAGCCATGAATTTCACTGCAGCCTTTTGATTGCCTGTTAAGCAGTTGGCACTGTGATTGAAATTGCAGCAGAGGACGAAGAGATTTTTAAATTCCTTTATTTCTTCCTCCCCGATATAAGTTACTGGTATACACACTAATTCTTATCTACTGTATATCTAGTCGAGGATCAATCAATTTGTTTTTAACCCATGTTAAACATTTAGTTTGTGTTACCATGCTTATAAATCTCAGGCTTGAATCACAGAGGGCAATTTTATACCGTCTGATGCTCAAATGGAACTAAAGACCCACTATTATATCCAACAAATGGAGGAAATAAATCAGAAATTATTTATGAATCAAAGGTACCAATAACTTACTAGGATGTCTATTGCTGATAAGCAAGAGAGGATTAATGATGCAAATGAACATTTGTGGTCCTTGTGTAAAGCCACAAATAAAACTTCATTACATAAACCAATAATGATGTCCTAACAGAGTGCACAATGTAACTGATGATAATTGTTCATAATATTTAGTAAGAACATATTTTTTGTGTTAAAGCTAAACAGTCTATAGGTTTAAAAAAGTACAAAGGGCTACAGGAACACCAGATCCATCAGTATCTTAAGAGAAAACAAAATAAGTTGACATTTCAAATAGATGGCCTTCATCAAAACTCATGAAACCTTTTTATTTCCCTAGAATGGATAAGATTGGTGTCATTAAAGAGAATAGACCAGAGGAGATGCTACACTGAAAACAAATATTCTTGAACTGGCTCCCAGCACATTGCCGTTAAATATATTTTCTGCTCACTGATAGCAGACCAATGTTCTATGAGGTCATTGAATAACTTTTTATTTAAATACATTTTCTGGGGTGATGTTTGACAGTAAAATTCATCACTATTCTAATAGTTAGACTTTACTTTAGACTTTAGAGATACAGCGTGGAAGCAGGACATTCAGCCGACCGAGTCCACGCCGACCAGTGATCACCCCATACATTAGCACTATCTCCCGATTTAGGGACAATTTACAATTTTTTACCAAAGCCAATAAACATACAAACCTGCACATCTTTGGGATATGGGAGGAAATCGGAGTACCCAAAAAACCCACATGGTCACAGGGAGAACGTGCAAACTTCGTACAGACAGCACCCGTAGTCAGGACAAACATGGGGTTCTGGTGCTGAATGACGGCAACTTCACTGCAGTTGTATAGAGCCCTAGTGAAACCACATCTGGAGTATTGTGTGCAGAGGATTAATGATGCAAGTGATTACCTGGACCTCCTGCCATCAGGCAAGAGATACAGTAGCATCAAAGCCCGGACTATCAGACTGCTAAACAGCTTCCTGCCACAGGCTGTGAGGCTGCTAAACAGTCACTCTGTACTCACAGTCACCTGATTCTGCGGCTTTGCACTGACATTTTAATAACTCTGGCACTGGCCACTCAAATCAGCTGGCCCTGGACATTTTAATGATTGTTTTTACTGTATTTTAATGTTGCTGTTTTACCTGCTTTTAACTATTTATACTGTTTCATCAGGGACTGGATTGTTTTCACTGTTATTATGTGTGAAATGTTTTAAGTTTCATGTGCAATGCTCCGGTATTCCCTGGGAAACGTCTTCTCATTTTGCACTGTACAACTGTTGCTTTGCAAGATGACAATAAAGGTTGATTGATTGATTGAATTTTTAAAAAAAATTATATATATTTTTTAAATTAAAAACATATGTACAAATGATAATAAACGACAAACTGGTTACAGAGTTCAGGGGATGATCAGCCATGATCACATTGAATGGCGGTGCTGGCTCGAAGGGCCGAATGGCCTACTCCTGCACCTATTGTCTATTGTTTATTGTCTATTGCTGAGCCACTGTGCCACCTGTCTCTCATTTCTTCCCCACTCGCACCCTCCTCAGCAATTCTCTAGCTTGCCACAGTACAAGGTCATACAAAAATCCCTTCTTTTATCAAGTTTGTGTTCACTACCTCCTGATCACTTGTGTTAATCGCATTCAATACATGGATTGCTGGATGCACGAGGATCTTTTATTCATCGATGATCAAATGTCCTTATCATTCTTTGTACAAAATCTTCCACACGGCATTACATAAAGCATTATCACTTGCATTAGGCAATCTCACTTCATATTACATGCAATTCTCTTTGTAATCAACACCTCCCCATCCTTATGATAGTAAATCAGCAGCCAGTTTAATGTCACTCCCAATTCATCTATTTGTCAGAATTCGAATAGACACCATAAAAAGCAATATTGTAGCACACTATCAATAAAGGTTTTTGTTAAAGGGTTTTTCTGCTAACTAGCTCTTAACACAAAATGTCAAGATGGTGAAACGCTAAAAAAATTACTTTCTTACACACGTAGAACATAACATAAGATATAGAATAGGACAGCTCAGTGCTGAATATGATGCCAAGCTAAACTAATCTCATCTGCCTGCAGATGATCCATATTCCTCCATTCCTTGCATATCCACATACCTACCTAAAAGCCTCTTAAATGCCATTATCATACCTGCCTGCACCACCACACCTAGCAGCGGGTTCCTGGTGTCTACCAACCACTCAGTATGAAAACTCACCTTTCAACTTTGCCCCTTTCACCTAAAGCAATGCTCTCTAAATTTTGACATTTCCACTCTGGAAAATAGGTTCTGTCAACCCTATTTATGTATCTCACAACTTTATGTACTTCTATCAGGTCTCTGCTCAACCTCCAGTGCTCCAATGAAAACAATCGAAGTCAAATAATGTAATTTGAGTTATTAAACCAGAAGGAATTGAGGGGCTGTCCCACTGCGGCGACTTAATTGGCGAGTTCTGGCCAGTTTGCCCTCGACTCTTACTCACAGCAGGTCCTAGGTGGTCTTTGTAACTCTCCTTCATGCTCGAGAGTAGTCCCCACGTACTCGAGGCCACAGCTAGGTCGCGGCGTATTTTTCAACATGTTGGAAAATGCTCGCAAGTAAAAAAGGTCGCCATGGAAAAAAATCAATACTTTTTTTACTCGTAGGTTTAGTTTAGTCGAAGTAGGTCGTAGTTGGTCGGCATGTTATTCGTAGGTAATCGAGGGTAGTCGAAGTTAATTAAAGGTAGTCGAAGGTAGTCATAGGTAGTCTTCAACATAGTCGAAGGAGGTTGAAGGGAGGTCAAAGGAGATCGAAGGGGGTTGTTTTCAATCTCCACTATTTGGTGTTCAATTTTCCCGAAGCTAGTCGAAGCTAGTCTTCAACATAGTCGAAGGAGGTCTTCAACATGACATTTTTTCAAACTCTCCTAAACTCGCCAATTAGTGGGACAGCCCCTTTAGCTTTATATTTTCTTCCTCCTATCAGGCCTTCATTTTTTAGGAAGAAGATGGTTTCTCACCCATATAATTTTCTCCAGAACAGTAGACAGTACTTCAGAAAGCCTTTGGAAAATGGATTATTTTATCTTTATTTCTCCTGAAAATCTAATCTTAACCATTGGTTGTTTTTAAACACAGAACAATTTGTTATCAGGTTATCTGACTTTGCTTTCTTAGCTGCTGCTGCTGGCTTTGTTTCCGATCAATCACTCAAATCATGTAAGTGATGAAAACCATTCTTATTGATGCATCCATCATTTTTGGCCAAACAGTGCACAGCTAAAATCAGGGTAAACACAATCATATCCCCTGTAGGACATGTCAAACAGCTAATGGTTTTACTCAAATTAACAAATCTCATACCAAGATTTGGTACCTATTTCTTATAAGAATCCAAGTATTGCTAGCAAAGGCAGCGTTTATCACTCATCACTAAACCACCTTGAGCAGACGAAGGCAAAATGCCATCTACGATCATTGCAATCCTTCTGGCTAAAATGCATCTATGTGATGTTGGGTTGGATTACCAGTAAAGGTAATACTTGGAATTACAAGCAATAAAAGGAAGGATATTTTCCTTCAGGTCATAAAATAAGCCCGGCGTTTCATGCCAGGTTCCCCTGTTCTGTAGTAAGAAGACACAAAAGTCCTAACTTTTTTCGCCATACGTACTGTATAACACAAGAATCTAAACAACCACCTTGAATATACTGTTTCAATACACATCAGCAATGCTTCTTGCAATGAGTCCTGAATGGAATCACCAAGTTATTTATGCCATTACCTCAAAAATGGTACCTACAAAAGGACTCAGCAGCTTATCTCGCCGATATGATTCAAAGTGGCCGATTTCAGCTGGCTTGATTATAGAGTGCTTTGAGAATTGAGGAGTCTGCAAGAAACTGTTTCTTGGCAGGTTACACTTCAATAAATAAACCTGGATTTTACTTGCAATGAAGTTACATTCACAAGTAATTTGTATTTCTTTCATGTAGCTGCAAATTAGAGTATCTGTCTAATTATTTTATTTGAAAAATACCCAGTGTGATCAATCCTGCCATTCTGCAATTAAAGATTAGTCACAATATTTAGACTAATGGTACGTTGCTTAGCTTGTCCAAGAAAATGTATTGACTAATGAAATAAAATAATTAAAATAATATACATGGAAGTTATTTTATTAGAACAGAGGTTTTCATTAATTGCCCACTGTTCATGAATCCTCCTTGTTTTCCACCACATATATTCCCTTTATTTTCTCAGCCTCTCCCCCGTTTCAGCACCCTTATTTGATTTACTCATTTCTGAAGAAAGCTTATTTCTCCTGAAAAGTCAATGATGTTTCGCTTTTGCTTTATCTCTCTCTCTCTCTCTCTCTCTATCTATCACTCTCCCCCTCTCTCTCCCTCTCTCTCTCTCCCTCTCTTTCTCCCTCTCTCTCTCCCTCTCCCCCCATGCTGCTCATTTGTAAAGAATTTCCAATATTTATTGATTGTTTAAAAATGTCTTGTAGGTTTCTGCTCTCCAACTGTGGTACTTATGTAACTCTATTGCTGCTCTTACCACAAACCTATTCTTTATTTCCCCAGTGTTTCATTTTCTTCCTGAGTTTCTACAGTGCAGAATAAAACGAGGTAGTGTGCCTTAATTATGATTGTCCAGTCTAACATCTACCATTATGGATGAGTTGGATCAGAGGTCTTGCATTCGTGCTGTATAACTCTAAGACTCTAGACAGTAATCCAATGAAATAATCCCTCATGTGTAACAAACTTCTTGGCAATTTGCATTCCACTAAAATCAATAGTCATCGAGTTATACAACATGGAAACAGGCCCTTCAGCCTATCATATCCATGCCGACCAAGATGCCCCATCTAAGCTTGTCCCATTTGCTTGCATTTGGCACATATCCCTCTCAACCTTTCCTATCCATGCGCATGTCCATGGATAAGTAGCAGTGTAGATTAAGTGACCATTTTGCAAAATACTTGCGCTTTGTCCACAAAGGCCAAGGGAGGCCAGGATCTCCCGGTTGCTAACCATTTTATCTTACCTTCCCACTCCCATACTGACCTATCTGTCCTGGACCTCCTCCATTGTCAATGTGAGACCACATACAAATTAGCTGTATGTACAGGCGAATATTCTCTTGCGTAAGTTTGGTGTGTGTACAGATGTGGTGAAGATGTCGCTGTTTAGAGCATATTGCACACCACTCTATACTGCGCACCTGTGGTCGAACTATGGAAAGACAAGTTTACAGAGACTAAAGGTGTCATATAATGATGCCATGAGCACACTGTTAAGGAAACCTAGATGGTGTAGTGCTAGTAACATGTTTGTGGCTGCAGGAGTCAGTACTTTAGAAGCTATCCTAAGAAATCATATGTATAAATTCATCTGCAGGATAAATGACTCTAAAAATGTAATTATTGTGGCCTTGTCAAACATAAGGTTTAGTGCTACGAATCCCAGTTGTGGAGACACTGGTATCGTTGTCTTGTTGTAGGACATGGGTCATTCTTTTATTCTGGATTTTAATTAATGTATTGTGTTTTTTTGAATATATAAATTATGATGGTTTTATAAGTGATATGCTAAGATTTAATATGTACTTTAATGATGTTTTTAATATGCAATGTATTTTTTAATGTAATGTTGTCCCTTGTCTGGACCTTGAGTCTGAAATAAAGTTTATTATTATTATTATTATTATTATTTTGGAAATCTTATTTGCATACTTTCCAGCTTAATGGCATCATTCCTACAGCAACCTGACCAAAACTGAATACGTTATTCCAAATGAGACCTCACCAACATCTTGCACAACTGTAATATAACATTTAAAGTTATATGCTCACTGATGAAGCCAATGTATCAAAAGCCTTTCCCCTATCTACCGATAACACCGGTTTTAGGGAACTATACACTTGTACTGTTAGATCATTGCTCTTCAACACTCCCAGAATGTCCTGCCTAGGTTTGATTTCTCTATAGATGGGAATAGGATTCCCCTTCCACAATTCTACCATTAGATTACCAATCAAAAGATAATTGGACTTTCCAATACCTTACACTATGCCTTTGGAGGTTTCAGATAATAAGGTGTATCCTATCTGGTAAAACAGAGGAGAAAATGATCAGGAATCACCATGATCACAGAAAAACAGCCTCCCTCAAGGAAGTGTACTGGCACCCACCTTGTTCATTATCTATGTTAACGACCAGCGTATCCATCCCAACACCAGGAGTTTCATTTATGCAGATGACCTATGTATTATAACCCAAAGTGCTGACTTCCTTGAGGCAGAGGCTACTCTATGTGAGGCTTTAGTCAACCTGCTCTCAAACTACAAAGAGAATCACCTGAGAGCCAATCCATCTAAAACCCAAGTCTGTGCCTTCCACTTGAAGAACAAGTGTGCAAATCGAAGGTTGAAGATCACATGGAATGGAGTCAGATTGGAGCACTGTGACAATCCAGTCTATCTCCATGTGACTCTTGATCAATCTCTGATCTACAAAACACATATCACCAAGCTTAAAGGAAAAGTTAGTTCCAGAAATGCTCTTCTTAGTAAGCCGAGTACCTCAAAATGGGGAACAAATTCTACAACCATTCTACAACAGCTCTGGCTCTCTGCTTCTCCGCTGCCGAGTATGCCTGCGCAGTATGGGAGTGCTCATTTCAGGCAAGGAAGATTAATCCTGTGCTAAACACAAGCTGTCGCTGCATCAGTGGACGCATGAACCTAGCAAAGCCTGCAACATCTACCTACTCTCTGGCATTGCAACCCCTGGAATCAGTAGACCTGTAGCTGGTCAAAAAGAATGCCTCACACAATCAGAGGAAGAAAGACACCCCCTACATGACCACCCTTTGCTACCTCAGCGTTTCCTCTCTTTTGTCCATCCCGTGGACTGCAGTGCAACATCCAGAAGGCTCAAACTCTGGGAAGAGAGACTAGAGAAATCTCTGGAAGACATTCACATGGCAATCGATCCAGCCGAGAAACTCCCACCAGGTCCCATCCAACCGTGGATAACCTGGCCCATTCTCAACAGTCTGCGGACATGCAAGGGAAGGAGCAAATCAAACATGCTGAAGTGGAGATACACTGATGATGCAGCAGACTGCGAGTTCGGACGTGGCCTCCAGACTATGGAACATTTCCTGAGCTGTGACATGCTGCATGACACATACACTGTAATAGCGCTTTCTCACGGGGCGACTTGACGCAAGATGTAACCAGAGTGAAGTGGTCGTGGTCTAGCACGATATCACACGATATAACGGGGGGTAGATAAAGAGTTCCCACGGGTACTCGGCATTTCTGTTATTTGTGCGAGTGACTTGTCCGTCTCCCGAGCTTTCCCGTTAAATCTTGAATGAACATTGTGAAATGTGAAGTGTTGTTAAATCATCACGTGGCACAAATGATGTCACTTTTTTTTTCACACACTATAAATATCCTCCCTTGGTTGAATTGGCTCATTTGGAGACATGCCTGTACTAATGCCGTGACTTTACTGCAGGAAGATGCCACATTACTTAGGAGAGAGAGAGAGAGACACAGAGGCAGTGTGATGTACTTCGGGGTGACTGGCGGAAGAGAAAGAGCGCACATGACCTTGGTCTATCTGTGTGTGTGGGAGCGAAGAGAGACTAAGCAGAATACATCGGTCTTATTGTGTGTGGGGGGAGAAAGAGAGAGGTGGGGGAGGGGGAGAAGAGAGAGGTGGGGGAGGGGGAGAAGAGAGGGGTGGGGGGGAGAGAGAGAAATGAGGGGAGACGTATATACACACACAAAGCAGAGTTTTACTGTGTATGTGGGAGACACAGATGGACTGAGCACAGTACCTCGGTCTTACTGTGTGTGGGAGAGGGGGAGAAAGAGACGTACACTCACAGAGGCAGAGTCTCTCAGCCTGTGTGAGAGGGAGGGAGGGAGAGAGAGAGAGAGGCACACACAAGGTGGATGTGAAATCTCACCTGCCTGTTTCAGTGACAGACACCCGCCGCCAGTAAATGAAGACACCCCCATCTGTCTCCCCCTCCTCTCCCTCGACTTGATAATCAAAAACTGTCTGAATCAGCAAGTTAGACACAAAATGCTGGAGTAACTCAGCGGGCCAAGCAGCATCTCTGGAGAAAAGGAATAGATTCCATTTTTGGTCGGGACACTACTTCGGGATGATTGTAGGGGGGAACTGGAAGCAAGAAAAGACCGGGACAAATCAGGGCCAACAACAGATGACCTCAGCAGGGTATTTTGAAGAGGGGTCCCGACCCGAAATGTCGCCTAACCCTTTCCTCCAGAGATGCTGCCTGACCCACTGAGTCACTCCAGCACTTTATGTCTATATTTGGTTCCCTGATAGGCCAATTGTTGGCTAGGGATAGTGTGATCCAAGAGGGAACCATCGTTGCAAACCTTGGACTGGTTAACCGACATTTACTGCATGGGGGAGGGGGGGGGGGGGGGGGGGCAGGAGGGGGTGGGCGGGGGAGAGAGAGAGAGAGTGTAAGTTACCTAAAATTAAATAATTCAATGTTCATAGTGAACACAGACACAAAATGTTGGAGTGACTCAATTGGTCAGGCAACATATCTGGAGAAAATGTAACAGGTGGCGTTTGTGTCTATCTTCGGTAAAAACCAGCATCCGCAGTTCCTTCCTGCACAATGGATCTCAGTGTCAAGTCTCTGACTCCCGTTGGCAGGCCATTCGGCCCACAGCCCGCCCAGCGATGACTAACCCATGTCACAGGGGGATGGTGTGAAGGCGGAGTTAGACAGAGCTTGATTAATGTTACAGTTGGGGAATGGGCCATAATATGGCCAGGGAAACGCTGTTATTCGTGACGCTCCCTCCGCCCTTTCCCAGCTGTTCTCAATCGCACCCCTGGCCACACAAAAATTTATACTTTAAGAAGGAATACACGGAACATTTAAACTCAGAACGCTTCTAACAGAGTGAGCCATGTGAGCACTTTGATCATTCTCCCTGTATTTGCATTTGACAAAATAGTCGGAAAAAAATGTTTAAAAGTGTTCATACCTTTTGCTATGCCTAATTGGCCCTTACCTCTGCGAAAATAGTCTGATATTCGTAGGTAAAATGTCACCAACAATAATTGATTCTATTATTAATTGACTAATAATTGACTCTATTAGCGGAAAGATGCAATTCTGATCTAATATTATCAGTGCCTCTGTCTTTGGAAGCAACACCAGCAATTTATTAAATCTGACTACATGTGGCACAGTGGTAGAGTTGCTGCCTCACAGCCCCAGAGACCGGGGTTCGATCCGGACCATGGGTGCATCGGTTTCCTCTCACACTCCAGAGATTACAGGTTTGTAAGTTAATCGGCTTCGGTAACATTGTAAAATTGTCCCTGGAGTGTATAAGAATAGGTGGTCGGCGCGGACTCGGTGGGCCAAAGGGCCTGTTTCCGCGCTATTTCTCTAAAATCTGAAGTTAGGTAGTGTCTAAAGGAACTGCAGATGCTGGTTAATACGCACAAAAGGACACAAAATGTTGGTGTAACTCAGCAGGTAAGTCAGATCTGGGAAGAAAAACATAAAAAGCTGGAGTAAGTCAGCGGGTCAGGCAGCATCTCTGGAGAAAAAGAATAGGTGGCGATTCGAATCGGAACCCTTCTTCAGACATCCTAATCGGAATTGAGTCTGAAGATGTGTCTCGTCCCGAAACATCACCTATTTTTCTCCAGAGATGCTGCTTGACTTGCTGAGTTACTCCAGCTTTTTGTGTCTGTCTTCGGTTTAAACCAGCATGTGCAGTTCACTCCTTTACACGGGTCTCTGGAGAACATTGATTGGTAGCGTTCCGGACCCTGCTTCGGAAAGGCATCGATCGCTAGTCGGCGAGGACTCCGAGCTGTATCTCTCAAATAAGTACATGTGAAAAATTTCTCACG
Source organism: Amblyraja radiata (assembly GCF_010909765.2). Taxonomy (NCBI): domain Eukaryota; kingdom Metazoa; phylum Chordata; class Chondrichthyes; order Rajiformes; family Rajidae; genus Amblyraja; species Amblyraja radiata. The sequence goes on from NC_045956.1 coordinate 117,565,058, forward strand.
GACCATAAAAATGCGGGACCTTTCAGTAAAGTCCCTTTTAAAGATTATAGTTATTTTCTTGAATCTCATTAACATAACTCATGAATAAGTTGATGTCCATATGCGGATGCAAATCTTTATTTTTAAAATTCAATCCCACAGAAGACAATTTTTACTCACCTTCTGTCCCCTCTGTCCAGCTTCCGGGTTCACCGTTCGCAGGAGTTCCCACGGTACACGCAAGAGTTATTACGGATATCGCACGGATATCGCACTGGCCACTACGTCCATAGAATGTTGCAATCTTCAACCACAAGTGTACAAGTCACTCTTGGAGAAATTCAAGCTTGTATGAATTTTCTCCCGAGTCACCAAGTTACACGAGTACCTGCCGTTTGCGCCACGGTGGTCCACGCTAGTCAACGAATGCCGTACGGTTATCGCAAGAGGTTCCCACGATGTTCAACTCTGGTTAACTCTTGCGTCAAGTCGCCCCGTGAGAAAGCGCTATAAAGGACCTTGCAGAGGCCAACGACGTGGCACTAAAATTTGCTCCTATTGGCAACAGTTGTGTGATGACACAGAATAATAAACAATTGTAGTGCGGGTGGCTACAAAATCCTCCCTGCTGATTTATTGACAGTAAAGTGGTATCATGGGCCTCCCAAACACCGATTGTGAAATTTGTGTTGAGTGAAAGAACTTTAATTGCGTTAGCTGATTTCCCTGTGTTGAATCTGACATTGTTGGTCTCATTTCGGTTTAGGTTTGGATTTATTATATTATCATGTACATTGAGGTACTCTGATAAGTTTTGTTTGCAAGCTTTCTGATCAAATCAGTTATCGTAGGCCCCCCTTGGTCATGACTGACCATGGGTGATGCATCCTAGTTGTTGGCTGCTTGCTCCAAACCTCGGCTGGAGCAGCATCGCTTGTGGCAGAAGAGACCAATGCGGGAGTGACAGTCTCTGTGGCAAAGGTCACATGTGTGTGTGTGTGGTCTCGGGTTTGTTGATGTTGCTGCGCTGCTTTCTATGCGCCCGCTTGTCTGCCGCTGCGTTCAACAGTTTCTCTTCCCCCGTTATGAGATGTTGGTTCAGGTACCTCTCCACCTCGTGCGGTCAGCTGCAAGGCTCTCCCAGGACTCCACATCGATGTCGAGCACCTTCATATCTCTCTTGCAGACCGTAAGGTCTGAATGACAATAAAGGTATTCAATTCAATCCTTGTAACGTAGCTGGGGGCGGCCGATGGTTCTCTTCCCAGATGTCAGCTCGCCATAGAGGATGTCTTTTGGAATACGGCCATCCTCCATGCGGTGGGCATGGCCCAGCCACCGCAGTCTGCGCTGTCTGAGTAGAGTGTACACACTGGGAAGGCCAGCACGAGACAGGATCTCGGCGTTGGATACTCTGTCTTGCCAGGATATGCCCAGGATACGGCGGATGCTTCTAATGTGGAAGGTGTTGAGCCTTCTCTCCTGTATGGCATATGTCTCACTGCCGTACACCAGCGTGCTGTTGGCACAGGCTTTGTAGACTGCTATCTTTGTCTTCACTGTCAGCTTTGGGTTGGTCGACACTCGAGTTATGAGGCGAGCAAGAGTTGTAGCTGCCTTCCCGATCTTCTTCTCAATCTCTGTGTCCAAGGAGAGGTTGTCAGTGATGGTGGAGCCGAGGTATGTGAACTGATGGATGGCATTGAGTTCATAGAAACATAGAAACATGGAAAATAGGTGCAGGGGTAGGCCATTTGGCCCTTCGAGCCTGCACCGCCATTCGATATGATCATGGCTGATCATCCAACTCAGTATCCCATCCCTGCCTTCTCTCCATACCCCCTGATCCCTTTAGCCACAAGGGCCACATCTAACTCCCTCTTAAATATAGCCAATGAATTGGCCTCAACTACCTTCCGTGGCAGAGAATTCCACATATTCACCACTCTCTGTGTAAAAAATTATTTTCTCATCTCGATCCTAAAAGATTTCCCTCTTATCCTTAAACTGTGACCCCTAGTTCTGGACTTCCCCAACATCGGGAATAATCTTCCTGCATCTAGCCTGTCCAACCCCTTAAGAATTTTGTAAGTTTCATAGTCGTTGATGGTGATGTCAGGCGGCGCCCCTGGACGTTCGTCTTCTTCAGGCTGATGGTCAGCACGAAGTCTTTGCAAGCCCGATAAGTGGTCCATCAGTGACTGTAGTTCCTGCTGGGTGTGGGACACAACTGCAGCGTCATCGGCAAACAACATCTCAGATGTGTAATCAAATCAGTAAATACTATACATAAATACAATCATGGCAAACTCACCATGGAATCAAGGGATATATGGAAAAAGCAGGAACGGAGTACTGATTTTGGATAATCAGCCATAATCATATTGAATGGCGGTGCTGGATTGAAGGGCCGAATGGCCTACTCCTGCACCTATTTTCATGTTTTCCATGTTTCTATGTGTAGAACATGGTTCTCAACATTGTAACACAACATTTCCAGAGACAAAGTCCAATGTCCGCAAAGGGGTAGAGGGGAATGGGACAGTACCCTGGCTTATGGAAAGACCGTTCAGAAGCCTGACAACAGTGGGAAGCAGCTTTTCCTGAATCTGGTGCGGCGCACTTCCAACCTTTTGTATCTTCTGTAAACAAGAGTGGTGAGAAGAAGGAATAACCAAGGTGGGACAAGTCTTTGATTATGTTGGCTGTGGCAGTGTGAAGTGTAGATGGAGTCAATGGTGGGAGTCTGGTCCATGTGAAGGACTGGGCAGTATCCATGTAATTGCTCATTTCTAAGCTTCCCCCCAGTCTAGTTTCAGTAAAAAACACTGAATCAAGCACTTGAAACAACTACATTTTATTTTAACAAAAGCACGTTACGGTTCAACTACTGTACCAATCCCACTGCGGGTTCGATCCTCGTATCTGCCTGTTCAAGCCCTCTAGGCCTCACTCAGACAGACACTCCAGAAAGTCACGCAGTTCCAAGCGCTCTCCCAGAAGATCGACGCGGGACCTCGTGGTAGCGGACTTTTATGTCCCGGGACCTCGAGGGGCTGAACCACATGGGGGTGGTCTCTTAATAACCCAATTACAGATAGCGATTAACCCCATGCATAACAGACATTTCCCTAACCCAATAATACAGCAGCTCAATACATTGTATTGAAACCGGACTTCGTAAGGAAGCCAACATAGAAACATTTACCCTGATCTGCCAGAACCTTAGAAAAGGCTCAATACCTCATCCAATCAACACTCGGCAAAATAGAACTCTGCAACATTATTTACATCTATTTACAAGGTGTATGTCTGGTTTGCAGCCATCCAACCCATTCAATGCATTTTGCACCTAATTGACGAGGTCTGCAGATGATCTTATTCTTTCCTTGCAAATTGCATCTAGGCTCTAGACACACTGGCACCACTCCGCAGCTTGTCCCAGCTCTGAAAAGAGCAATTCCAAATTGACCAAATCTCCCAGCAATCCTGAAGCTTTTACCCCCATTTTGAAGCCTTTCCAATTTAGCCAGGATTAACATCAACAACTGTTTATACTTTCTTCTGGTATTCGGCAAAGCTGTTCTTAAACCAAGCTGTAATGCACCTTGACAGTAATGCTTTCTCTGGTGCATCTGTAGAAGTTTGTAAGAGTTATTGGAGACATGCCAAATTTCCTCAGTCTCCTGGGGAAGTTTAAGGTGCTGTTGTGCCTTGGCTGTCACTTCAATGTAATTGGTAATGGTAACACGGAGACGAGGAAACACTTTTTCTCACAGAGAGTTGTGAGTCTGAGGAATTCTCTGCCTCAGAGGTCGGTGGAGGCAGGTTCTCTGGATGCTTTCAAGAGAGAGCTAGATAGGGCTCTTAAAAATAGTGGAGTCAGGGTATATGGGGAGAAGGCAGGAACGGGGTACTGATTGGGGATGATCAGACATGATCACATTGAATGGTGGTGCTGGCTTGAAGGGCCAAACGGCCTACTCCTGCACCTATTGTCTATTGTCTATTGTCTATTGTCTAACGCCAAGGAATTTGAAGCTCTCAACCATTTCCATTTTGGCAGCATTGAAGCTGACTGGGGCAGATTACTCCACTAAACTTCCTAAAGTCGATAACTACTTCCTTTGCCTTGCTGACATCGAGGGTGAGGTTGTTGTCCTAACATCATGTTACTAAGTTCTCTATCTCCTTCCTGCACTTCGTCTCATCATTGTCCGTCATCCACCCCACTACAGTGCAGTCAACTGCAACTTGTAGATGGATTATGGACAAATTTGGCCGCACAGCTGTGAGTGTATAGTGAGTGTAGTAGGAGACTGGAAACACACTAGTGTTGGGAGTTATTGTGGAGGAGGTTTTGTCATTTATTCTCACTGAATGTTGGCATCAGGGAGGGATGCATTGTTGACATCAAAACTGCCCGCCTTCACTTTTTAGCCGGATAAAGCATGCAAGCCTTGCTTCAAACCATGGGTGTCAATGCCATTGCCTCGGGACTATAGTTTGGTCCTGAATTCCCCCTTGGCATCTTTGAAAGTTTTGCAAATGTCATAAGATAGATTTATTGCACTGTTTGGGGTCATTTGATTTGAATGTTGCAGACTTGGACTTTACCTGGAAGTGGACCTCATGGTACATCCACGGTTTCCGGCTGGGAAACTCATGTACTGCCTTTTCTGGTACACAGTCCTCGACGCAGAGTCTCTGAATATGGACCAGTCCACTGGCTCAAAACTGTCACAAATGGTTTCATCTGTTTTCTCGAACCAGCACAACACGACATTCTGTATCAGATCCTCCCGCTTCAGTTTCTGCTTGTAAGCTGGCAGTAGAACGCCAGCCAGGTGATCAGACTTACCAATGTGTAGTTGGGGGATGGAGCAACAGACATTCTTGATGGCTCTGTAGCAGTGGTCTGGGGTGTTTGGGTCTCTGGTTGGGCATGATCCATGCTGATAGTATTTTGGCAGCACGCTCTTCAGAGTGGCCTGATTGACGTTTCCAGCTATTATGAGCAAGGCCTTTGTTTTGAGGCTAATGCTGATGGCGTAGTTCTTCAAATGCAAGCTTTGCACCAGCATGGGGTGGGATGTAGACTGATGTCAAGATTCAAGAGTTTATTGTCATGTGTCCCTGATAGGACAATGACATTCTTGCTTTGCTTCAGCACAACAGAACATAGTAGGCATGACTACAGAACAGATCAGTGTGTCCGTATACCATTATATAAATATATACACACATGAATAAATAAACTGATAAAGTGCAAATAACAGATAATGGGCAATTAATGTTCAGTGTTTTGTCCGAGCCAGGTTTAATAGCCTGATGGCTGTGGGGAAGTAGCTATTCCTGAACCTGGTCGTTGCAGTCTTCAGGCTCCTGTACCTTCTACCTGAAGGTAGCGGGGAGATGAGTGTGTGGCCAGGATGGTGTGGGTCCTTGATAATGCTGGCAGCCTTCTTGAGGCAGCGACTGCGATAGATCCCCTGGATGGAAGGTAGGTCAGAGCCGATGATGGACTGGGCAGTGTTTACTACTTTTTGTAGTCTTTTCCTCTTCAGGGCGCTCAAGTTGCCGAACCAAGCCACGATGCAACCGATCAGCATGCTCTCTACTGTGCACCTGTAGAAGTTAGAGAGAGTCTTCCTTGACAAACCGACTCTCCGTAATCTTCTCAGGAAGTAGAGGCGCTGATGTGCTTTCTTAATAATAGCATCAGTGTTCTCGGACCAGGAAATATCTTCAGAGATGTGCACACCCAGGAATTTGAAGCTCTTGACCCTTTCAACCATCGACCCATTGATATAAACGGGACTGTGGGTCCCCATCCTACTCCTTCCAAAGTCTACAATCAGTTCCTTGGTTTTGCTGGTGTTGAGGGCCAGGTTATTGTGCTGGCACCATATGGACAGTCGCTCGATCTCTCTTCTATACTCTGACACATCCCCATCAGTGATACGTCCCACAACAGTGGTGTCGTCAGCGAACCTGATGATGGAGTTCGCACTATGACCGGCTATGCAGTCATGAGTATAGAGTGAGTACAGCAGGGGGCTGAGCACGCAGCCTTGAGATGCTCCCGTGGTGATTGTTATCAAGCCTGACACATTTCTACCAATACGAACAGACTGTGGTCTGTGAATGAGGAAGTCGATGATCCAATTGCAGAGGGATGCGCAGAGACCCAGTTCTGCGAGTTTGGTAACCAGCTTGGAGGGGATGATTGTATTAAATGCCGAGCTGTAATCAATGAATAACAGCCTGACATATGAGTTTTTGTTGTCCAAGTGGTCCAGAGCGGAGTGGAGGGCCAACGAGATTGCATCCACCGTTGATCTGTTGTGGCAGTAAGCGAACTGCAGTGGGTCCAGGTTTTTGTTGAGGTAGGAGTTGATTTGCACCATGATCAACTTCTCACCACAGGGGTTAGTGCCTCTGGTCGATAGCTGACGTAAATTTGCGTCCCAAGTAGTAGGGATGACACTTCACCAAAAGATATTCCAGGTCTGGGAAGCAGGAGCTTAGTCAGAGCTCCATGCAGAGTTAATTAGGAAGTAGACCACTCTGCCCTTTGCCTTGCCCGAGGATGCTATGTGCTCCATTCAATGTAGCGAGAAGCCCTCAGGTTGCATTGCACAGTCAGGTGAAGCAGAGGTGAGGCATGTCTCTGTAAAACAGAGCACACAGCTGCCTCTTCGTTCTCTGAGGTAGGTGAGTCTCTTAAATTTTCTTTTTTTTTAAAACGTATTAATACTGCCTGCTGCAGGCATATACTTTGTGCTGGAGGGCACTGAAGTCCCTTCAGGCTGCAGCTAGGAGCTTCCGGCAAGCAGGGGCTAGAGAGGCCAGCAGGCAGTTCATCATTTGCAAGCTTTTCAACAGGATTGTGAAATGGGCAAATGGTCAGTCCCACTCTTAATGAAGTGGATAAAGTTTACTTTACTTCTGTATGGAGCTTTGGGAACCGCCATGGCATTGCAACAATGAAAAAAACCTGATATAAGACACTGATAGACGAGAAACTCCATCCAACAATGATACTGAGAATGAAAATCCACGACTGACCATCAACCTGATCTCACGACCTTAAAGGTCAAACTGCACACGCAGCTGTATATTTGATATTGTAGAAGGTCTCAGATGTTTGTGAAGATAAAAAAAATGCAGTGCTTGTGCTGGCCCTTTAAATAAAACGTAGACAGGAAAATTAATTTTATTGATATAAAAAAGGAAAGGTAAAAGGAAAGTGATCTCGTATAGATCGTGAGCCTGGGAATTAATAATATAAATCAAGGAGATGGTAGATGAGAGACTGAGTGGCTTACTCAAGCTCCTGAATTGTATATTTATATATTTGTAAATAGCAGTTTCAGGAGATAAAATAAGTTGGAAAAAGTTTATTGTTCCTCATGTAAATAATAACTGAAGATAGACACAAAAAGCTGGAGTAACTCAGCAGGACAGACAGCATCTGAGGAGAATAAGTGACATTTTGGGTCAAGAATCTTCTGAAGACTTCTTCAGAAATAATAACTGATTTTTTACAGACAGATGTGATTGACAAACTCACTGTAGATGAATTTTGCATGTTGCACATGTCATTGGCAGCATTTCGAGAAGTTTCATACCTTGATATTATGCTAAGGAGAATGAAAATGCTGCCAAATTACGTGATGATAAATTTCTCAAAAGGTATTGAAAAATTTGAAGTTGTGAAAACAATTCTCTAGCCCAAAGTACCTGGTATAATGTTGATTTACATGAGATAGAATGATGCAGCATGAATGTTAATACAGACTGCCTAAAGGAAAGCAATGGGATTTGATCATGTGTCAAGTTTAAACCACACCAGATTTTGATATTCTGTGAATAAACCTGATACAGTGATGTAAATTTCCCACTGATTGAGAATATGACATTTTGCAGATGGCTATTAAAACTGAGGGTGAAGCAGAAAACAGATTTACTTTCAGATATTTTTCGAAAAGGGCAGGGCTGCAGCAAATGGAAGAATGTTTTTTTAAATCCAGAGAGGAATAGGAAATATAGGAAACCTGGAAATCTGACTTGTAGGGTTCAGAAGGCAATTTGTCTGGGGATCATGTGATTTAGCATAAACGTAAAGATGATGAGGACCTTCTCACTGCACCCTTGCACGGTAAACCAGCGGAGCTCTGGTAGATGGATGAATGAAACTCTGAGCCCTGGGCGACTGAGTTCTGGATTAGCTGTCATTCATGAGGGATGGAATTGCGAAGGTTTACAAGGGGAGCTACTGAAAGCTCAATTTTTTAAGTGATGAAGGTATGGCCAAGGGTTTCAGTATCAGGCAGGCATGGTTGAAGTTCAAGTAATCAGTGTTTCTAAGATGAATAATGCAGTCTAGCTGATGGATTGGATGCGGTCAGGGCATCAGTTCATAGTTAAAAATAATGTTGAGATTGCTTTACCTTTAGACTCAGTCCGAATGAACAGTCATTGGCTAGGTAAAGTCAGACCAATAGCTATGATGTGAAAATCACGAGAGATGGCTGCAATTCTGTTCATATCAAACTGAAGCCTAAGTGACTGCTGTGTGCTCCGTTTTACACAGAAACGGCTCTTCCCTGCTTCACCTAACTGTACACCCGAGGACTTCTCAATTCACCGGATAGACTATACAGCAACCTTGGGCAGGGTAAGGGGCAGAGGGCTCTACTTCCTAATCAACTCCATATAGTATTCAGATGTGACGTTTCTGGTGTATTCCTACTCTACGGACCTGACATATATAATTGTGAAGTGTCGTCCCTACTAGCCAGAGTCGTAAGTTCATAAGTCATAGGAGCAGAATTAGGCCATTCGACCCATCAAGTCTTCTCTGCCATTCAATCATGGCTGATCTATCTTTCCCTCTCAACCCCATTCTCCTGTCATCTCACCATAAGCCTTGCCAGAGTGCGGCCACATGCAAATTGCAGGAACATCACCTTATATTTCATGTGATTAGCTTACAACCCAGTGATAGTTTTTTTTTTTTTCAACTTTTTATTTTTTTAGTATGTTTTAAAGTATGTTTTTGATGTTTCTCGGTGTGTTTTGTGTGGGGGGTGGTGTGAGGGGGTAAGGGGGAAACCGCTTCGGTTGCCTCCTCCATGGAGAGGCGACTTTTTCCAGGTCGCCTCCCCTGTGGCCTAACAACAAGGATCGGCGCGGCCTTTCCCGGAGACGCGCCCGGGGCTTCAGCGGCGGGCGCAGCGTGCACTCTCGGCGTGGAGCGGGTGAGCCCTCGCTGGGGCTCGCTGGAGGGAAGCGTTCCGTTTCGCTGGCCCGGGGCAGCCGGCAGCCTGAAGCCGCGGCCTGCAGAGTTCCAGCTGGCGCGGCGTCTACAGCCCGGGATCCCTCGTGGGGGACCCGGGGGAAGAAGAAGCCATCACTGCCGGCCCGCGGCCAACTTCTACCGCGGGTCCAGCATGGACTTACCATCACCCCTGGAGGGGAGCTTCGACCATCGGCCCTGCGGTCTACGGTGCTTCTGGCTGCGGCGTGGCGGAAACCTTGAATCTTCGACCGCCGGCCTGCGGCCTACACCAGCCTGAAGTCGCGGTCTCCGGTGGGGAAGAGCCGATCCTGGACTTACCTTGCCTTTGACTTTGTCCCTTACCATCTGGACGCCCGCAGCAACGGCTGCGGAGGGTGGAGGTCCCGACCAGGGGGGAAAATGGAGGAGGTCTGGCCAAGTTCTGTGCCTTCCACCGCAGTGATGAATGCTGTGGTGGATGTTTGTGTTACGTTTTTATTGTGGTTGTGTGTTCTTTATTATTGTACCGCTGCTGACAACCCAAAATTCCACCGACCCTGGTTGTGTGGCAATAAATTCTATCAAATTCAAAATCAAATATGAATGTTGAATTCTCCAACTTCTAAAAACACTCCCATCCCATTTTTATAGCATTAATTCATGCATTCAGAAATTAACATGTTTAAGCCTCAATGCACATGCCATTGAAAAATTAAATGCCAAGCTGATAACACAGTAATCTTTATTTAGTAAGCATTAGCTCTTATGTATGAATTAGATGACTTAACATGCAGAATGTGTTTCACATCTCTCACATTGTTGACCTTTCTGTAGTGTGAGAAAATGTTGTGAAAAAAAAGTTCCAGTGAAGTATTTGCATCAAATCAGGTCTGTTTTAATTGCATGAAGGTATACCCAACTAAAGGAAAATCAAAAATTGTATCTCGCAATAAACATGCACAAGAAAAATGGGTCTTGTTCCATAAAACATCCACTGATGGTAAAGAATTTCTTCAAAAGCAGCTCCAAACATAGGTTTCTTGCAGAAAGAAAAACAAGCTTTTAATAACATTCTAACTAGCTGCCCTGTTGCATATTACTTTGGTTGAGATTTCAAACTGAAAGTTGGGTTATGTACAATGACATATGAAAAATGGAAGATGGACATTGTCTGTGACAATAAAAATATATCAGAGAAAGATCCTCAGAAAGCATGGATTTTTTATATTTGAAATGTAATTATATATCCCACTGTGCCATGGAACACAATTCAATGCATGCGTTAAAATACATGCCTTATTCTTCTCTAGCGAGTGAATGAGAATTTTACTTCGGAGTCACGTGAGTGACTACGTGAAGAACCCGCTCAGTGCGCAGGCGCGGCATTACGCCAGCAGTGCAACAGCGGCCGCAACGGGAGTTAGGCACTCTCGTTACAGGATGAACCGGACCGTCAGGTGAGTATCCTGAGGTCGGGGTTTCTTTTACAGGTGAGCCTTTTTTCTGCTTGTGTTTTTTACAGGCAGAGAAAAAGGCTCTGGAACAAAACTGTCCCCCGTTCAAGGAGGAACGGTTTCCCGTCGGGGGGAAGGGGGGCAGCAACAGGCGGTAGGACGACCCGGTATCCCCGACACCGTGCCGAGGCCAGCCCGCTAGCACCTGAGCAGCGGGCTGGATGCATAGCCACTCGAGAGGCATCCGGCAGGTGTTCCCGATTGGGACGGGACGTCTCTCCACCCGCACGGGGGGAGAGAAAGCCGCCTGAGCCGCTGGAGCGGTTCACGGAGCAGGTGCCTGCGAGACGCGCTGCTTGAGGGGCGCTCTCGCTTCTACAAGGCAAAAGCTCCAGAAGAAGGCGGTAGGGACCGGGCGCTCCGCAATCCCCATCACCGCGCCGAGCCCAGTCCCGCTAGTGCCTGAACTGCGGGCTGGGGATCTAGCCATCCGAACAGGCATCCGGCCGGTGGCGTCCGATTCGTCGGACGGGGACATGTCTCTACCTAAAATGAAGGAGAGACAGCCGCCTGAGCTGCATCCAACAGCAATTGGAGCAGCTCCAGCGAGATGCGCAGAAAGAGCGCTCTCGCGAAAAGAAAAAACAAACCTTTCGAAATCTGCCCCCGTCCAACTCCGCAAGAGGAGAAGGGGGGGCAGCAACAGGCGGTAGGAGCGCTATCCAGGCGTTCCGCTATCCCCGACACCGAGCCGAGTCCAGCTCCGCTAATGTCTGAACAGCGGGCTGGAGGCAAAGCCAAACGGAAGAGCAACCGGCCGGTGGCATCCGACTTGTCGGACGGGGACGTCTCTCCACCCAGGAGGGGGAGGGACAGCCGCCTGAGCCGCATGGAGCGGCTCTTGGAGCAGGTGCTCCAGCAAGGTGCACCCCGGGAGGGGAGCTCTTGCAGAGGGAAGTCAGGCACTCCCTCCTGCACTGTCCATTGCATCCTCCTTTCCAGAGGATAGCTTTGGGGACCAGGACTGGGCTGGTCCAGAACAAGGGGTTATGGCTGAAGTTTTCGGGAGTATGCAGGGGGTGCAGGAGCAGGAACAGCTGCTTGGTGTAGTGGGCCGCAACGTGTCAAAACCCCATGCAGGGGAACCGCTAGAGGCCAAACTAGCGGCAAGTATCAATCACCTTTCCAACAGAGCTCTGCAGGGGCAGGTGATTAATGAAGGCGCCGGAGAACCTCTAAAAAGTACCAGCGGTGAACAGCCAAATCTGGGGACACATTGGGGCAACCATCCGGCACCACGAGCTAAAGCTGCAGCGGATACTCCGACTATTGACAGCAGGCATCACGTCGTTTGCTCGTTCTATAAACAACACCGAGATGACCACCAATCAACAGGATACACTCGCGTTGTTGTGTAACACGCAGGTTGAAATTAACAATCTGCGGAAAGAAATCATCAAACCTGCCATCAGTCCTCGATTGCCGGGCTGTGTAAAACACCAGCCGATAAGCCAGACAGGCTGCGCTTCGGGAAGGCAGGGTATAAAACGAGCAAACTGAAAACACACACCACCAAGTGGCAGCACCCCGCCGCATCCACCAGTAAACATCCACCATTCAACACTGGTGAAAGCTCGGGGTCCGCTTACTTTCACCGTAAGTCTTTATTAGACCAGGGCCCAGAGCGGACCCCATGGAAAATGCGCCAACCCTCAACAAACACGCCACATCAGACACCTCGCAAGCCGACCAAAGGGAATCAGAGGAAATACCCGTAACCATGGAGGTAGGTGGGTCTGGTTCCTATCACCTTTTGGGACGTGGAGGCTTAATACTAACAGGAGGTAGATTGCACCGGTTTGAAGCATAGTGGATATAAAATACAATTCATGTCAGAAAAAACGCCGCCAGTTCAACAATGGCCCCAAAGGGTATTTCTCCCTCCGTCAAAGAGAAACGTGAGGGACAAGCTGAACTGGTGAGACTTATCACAAAGGGGGTCATCGAAAAGACCAAACATGAACCTTTGGAATTTGTATCGAATATATTCACTAAAACCAAAAAAGATGGTGGCTGTCGCATCATCATTGACTTAACATCACTAAACAAATTTGTTAAGTATATACATTTCAAAATGGAGACATATGTTACTGCCAAACAACTGAATTCCAAAGGATATTCGACAAGTAGCAAGAGTAATTGGGAAAATGGTAGCAGCATTTCCGGCTACTCAATTCGGACCTTTGCACTATCAAAAAAAAAAAAAAAAAAAAAAAAAAAAAAAAAAAAATTTACAGAGATGTTGGGCGCCTTTTATGGTTTAAAAGCATATGTATCCAATATGCAGCACTTGCATGTTCGGTTACAAATTGATAAATACTATGGTGATGGCTTATATTAACCATATGGGTGGCATAAAATCATTGTCATGCGACAAATTGGTCAACATGATTTGGCAATGGTGTGTCGAAAGACATATTTGGCTATCAGCTACTTACCTACCAGGTAAGCTAAACACCCATGCCATGAGAAAATTAAACGCCTGGGTTGCAAATTTGAACAGACCTTACCTGGAACTGGGATTGTCCAAACAAACCATCACCATGTCGGCATCCTTTCGAACATCCACCAGAGGCAGTACTTAACCAGCATCAAAAAAGGGAGAAGTACTGCCAGGAAACAGGGACGACATACGCAACAGCTACAGCCACCAACATACTGGAGTTCCTGGCCTATCTACACCACGATGTAGGGATCAGCTACAGTGCCATCAACAACCAGCGCCAGGACAACAGGCGATGGGTTCCCATCCACTGGTGGTAAAACTGATGAAGGGCATTTACAATATCAAGCCCTAAGCCCAGGTATACCCATATTTGGGATATCAGTGTGGTCCTGACATATCTCAGGGAATGGCCACCAGCCAGATCCCCCGGCCTCGAGCAAGCTACACTAAAGACGCTCATGTTGATGGCACTTGTATCCGCTCAGAGGGTCCAGTCACTACACCTATTGCGACTGGACAACATGATCACAGCTCCAGACCAGATCTGTCGTTATCCAGCGACTGATCAAACAGAGCAGACCAGGAACACCTAATCCAGTCGTGGCTTACCCACCAGAACCACGGTTATGTGCCATGACTCACCTACTATCCTACATAGACACAACCAAAATATACGAGGGAGATGAAAAGCCTTGTGGGTCAGTCACAAAAACCTTATGGTCGGGTGACGAGCCAAACCATTGCGAGACGGCTCAAGCAGGTGCTAGAAACTGCTGGGATAAACACTAACATGTACAAATTTTATTCCACCAGGACAGCATCCATGTCGACGGCTAAAGAATGGACATGCCTATAGACCACATCCTGGCTACAGCAGGATGGTGGGGGGGAAAAGACCGTTCAGAAATTTTATAATAAGCCGTTGGCAAAACCTGGTTTATTTGCAGTAAAGATTTACGAACTGCAAATATTTAATTTAAGCCCAGGGGAGCAACTTAATTCTTTGTTGTTATTGTTTAAAAAATACCATTGTGTTTTTCTACAAATAGACTCATTGGTTGATTACGATAACACTTCCTCCCTCAAGAACTTCGGCAGTGAGTGAAATGAAACTGTTACACGGTTTGAAATCACAGAGCTTTGAAATCTTCACGTAGTCACTCACGTGACTCCGAAGTAAAATAGTAAGATTAAACGAGAACTTACCAGTTTGAAGTTTGATCTGTATTTTATGAGGAGTTACGATGAGGGATTACGTGCCCTCCGCTCCCACCCTCATTATATGGATCAAACTAATAAATTGATGTCTCCTTATCTTTACTATGTTTACTTCAAAATAACTGTGTCTATCTGTGATTCCACACCGCTGCTTGGAAGTATGCCGCGCCTGCGCACTGAGCGGGTTCTTCACGTAATCCCTCATCGTAACTCTTCATAAAATACAGATCAAACTTCAAACTGGTAAGTTCTCGTTTAATCTTACTATTTTATTCTTCTTGCACTGTAACTTCTACACTTACATTTATCAGCCTAATTTTTCTCTCTCACAGATTACCACTGAATTGAGTTTGAATACAAAGATATGATTTCCATTTAATTCTATAGACAGCATGGGATCATGAACACTTGGGATCATGAACACTAATCCTTCATCATTTAGGAGGAGAGAGATTTGCATTGGGAAACTAAAGCGGCTACAACGTCCATTTTTGTAATTTTCTCTGGGAAATGAAAGTTTGCTCTTGTTCTGTCACTGACAAAATTGGTACGAGCTAAAAGGAAATTCAGCATCAATCCTGTACAATGGCATAAATGAGTCATATGTCCTTTGGCCACCACATAATGGTGGCATCGTAAAAATAGTAAACAGATTTATCCCAACTATTTGAAATAATAGTTTTTCACATATTTCTTGGAATGACAAATGTAAAAATTCAGAGCACTTAGGGATGCGTGGCCCATTGCCGCAGTACTGGTTTTGTAAACAAGCCTTCTAATTAGACGTTTCCTAGAGCCTAGTGTGGTTATATCATTCCAAACAGAGATGATATCATTGTGATTTCTGCTACACAAAACAAACTATTGGCCTTCTGATTAAGATTTTGTTAGTGGTCACAGCCTTTGTACTGGCCTCAAGAACATATTTATGTTCATCACAGGCAGAAAGCATCCAGAAAGTGTCTGCTTTGAGAAACAGGAAGGCAAGGGGACAAGAAAATATAGAAATTCAAAAACAAGTAGTTGAAGTCAGGACAATGGTCAATTAAAGATCCGCACGAGTCCTTGCCAAAAACCTCCACAAGTGAAGTGAACTGGAGAAAAGGGCTCTGTATTAACTAATTTGTGAACCATTTCCTCTCGCCATGAGAGGCAGATATTGTCTTTGGTGGAATTTCTAAACAACTCAAGAATGTTCTTAAAATGGAAAAAGCTATTTCAAGTCATATATGTAATTCTGTCGAAACCGTTCTGCACCTCTCCAAAGTCTCCAGATCCGTCCAGTTAAGGGATGACTGGGACTGCACTCAATACATCAAAGGTGCTCTAACAAAAGTTTATAAAAGATGCAGCAAGATTGACTCTTATCTTCAATGCCCTTACCATTAAAGACAAGCTTACCTTATGCCTTCTTTATCATTCTTTCTACTTGTGTTGCCACTTCCAGGGAGCTGTGGACTTGGACCCCAGTTGTGAGGTCCATGGTTTCCCGGTCTAAAGCCATGCCCAAACTGGTATTGTCAACTTCAAAACAAGAATCCCTAATGATCTATTGCAAGTTGTCACAACTGTTAGAACATAGAAAAGTACAGCACAGGAGGAAGACCATTGATCCACAATGTCTGTGCTCAACATGATGCCAAGATAAACTGATCTCATCTGCCTGCAAATAATTCATATCCCTCCATACTCTGTATATCCACGAGTGTATCTAAAAACAACTGCCTCCGCCACCACCATAACAGCATGTCCCAAGCCATGACCATCACCACCACCATGTGCATAAAATACTTGTCCCACACATTTCCTTCTAACTTGACCCCTCTCAGCTTAAACTGATGCTCTCTAGTATTTGATATTTTCAAATACTCTAATTTCAAAAAATTCCAACAGCTTTGTCAAACACATATTCTGCATGGGCTTGAATAAGGCCCTTTAAGTCTCACATGAAAGACCAGTTCAAAAAGCTAAAGCCCATGGGATTCAGGGCAAATTGACAAATTGGATCTGAAACTGGTTTTCTTTTGGGTTAGTTTTCTAGTTTAGTTTATTGTCATGTGTACCGTGGTACAATGGAAAGCTTTAGCTTGCGTGCTATCCAGTCAAAACTATACATGATTACAATCAAATTGTCCAGTGTACAGATGAAGAATAAAGGGTACAACATTTGGTGCAAGATAAAGTCCAATAAAGTCAGGTTAAAGATAGGTCAAAGGTCTCCAATGACGTAGATCAGTGGTCGGACCGCTCTCTAGCTTGTGAGAGGTTTGTTCAGTTCCCTGATTACAGCGGGGAAGAAACTATCCCTGAATCTGCTGGTATATGTTTTCAAACTTCTGCACCTCTTGCCTGATGGGAGAGGGGA
Source organism: Amblyraja radiata (assembly GCF_010909765.2). NCBI lineage: Eukaryota > Metazoa > Chordata > Chondrichthyes > Rajiformes > Rajidae > Amblyraja > Amblyraja radiata. The sequence goes on from NC_045956.1 coordinate 117,581,866, forward strand.
AAAGAGGGAGTGGCCGTGGTGAGACTGGTCTTTGATTAGTCCGGTCTGAAGAAGAGTCTTGACCCGAAAGGCCACCTATTCCTTTTCTCCAGAGATGCTGCCTGACCTGTTGAGTTATTCCAGCATTTTGTGTCTATCTCTGGTTCTTGATTATGCTGGAGGCCTTGCCAAGGCAGTGTAAAGTGTAGATGGAGTAATTGTAAGGGAGGTTGATTTGATAGGAGACACACAGTGCTGGTTATGGGATGTTTTCATTATAGGAAGCCTGTGGCCTCAGATTAGGACTGAGATGTTTTTCTGTTTGTGATTGGCATCAGCAATCTGGATGTGCGTACTGGAGGTATGATTAATATGTTTACAGGTGACATAAAAACTGCAATTATCGATTGTGAGGAGAGTGGCCTTTGGCTACAGACCTTTTATTAATGAGGTGATGAGACGGGTAGCACAAGAGCAAATGAAAATTAATGCTGAAGAATATGGAGTTATACATTTTGGGAAAACGAATATGACCTCAAAATACACAATGAATGATAGAAACCTGAGAAGTGATGAGGAGCAAAATGGCATTGATATCTGTCCCAAGATCCCTGAAGGATATCTCAGCACAGGTAGATAAGGTGGTGAACAACCACCTAGCAAATAGAAACTAGTGATCCTTAGCCAGGACCAAGTATTTGAGAGCAGGAATGTTATGGAACAACTGCGCACGTGAAGTTGTGTGCAGTTCTGGTTGTCCCATTCCAGGAAAAATGTGAAACTTTAGAAAGGCTGCAGAGGAGGTTTACCAGAATGATGCCTGGATTAACAAGTATTAGCTACAGGGAGAAGTTGGACAGACTTGTATTGTTTTCTCTAAAAAGCTGGAGTTTACAGGGAGAACTGATAGAAGTAGATAACATTAAGAGAGGCATAGATAGGGTAGACAGTCAGAATATTTTGCTTAGTATGGAAAAATCAAATATTAGAGGGTATGGGTTTAAGGTGAGAGGGGCAATGTTTAAAGGAGATGTACAGGGCACATTTATTCACACAGAGGGTGGTGAGTGCCCGGAATGCGCTGCTGGGGGTAGTGGTTGAAGCAGATATGTTAGTAACATTTAGAAGGCTTATGGATAGGCATATGCATATTCAGGGAAATGAGGGATATGGGCTACGTGCAGGTAGATAAGTGATGACCTTGGCATCATGTTCGGCACAGACAATGTGGGCTGAAGGACCGGTTCTTGTGCTGTCCTGTTCCAAGTTTCAACAATATAAAGCATAATCTGTCCACAGCTGGAGTACCGCACTACAGGGAATGAACGATTTGTACAGGAGAGCGTGCAGAGAAGATTCACCTGGCTGTTTCCTTGTTTGGAGCATTTCAGTAATGCAGAGAAAACAACTATAAAATACAGTCCATCTCTTTCAGTTTGTTACGCAGTCTGCTAAACATATTGTTCCTTAAGTCCAAAATTCAAATTTGGTTGCAACATGAGTTGATATAACAAAATAATACAACACCATCATGGAATTTGGAATGTAATCTGGATTTAAAGCACATGGAGCATAGAGTTTCTTTGTTCTCAATAAATATGAGGGGGTTTTCAGAACTACTGTAACATAATTTGTATTGTGGCTTCACATTGACTATCCTTCTCTATTTTTATATGCCCCCTATTCCCAATTAGGAAATGTACGAGAGAACTGGAACATCTAATTGCTTTGTGAGTCAAGACATACAGACTCATTGAAGAGATACAGTCAACATGTTGGCAACCCAGATGCACTTTTTCCCCTCATTTGTGCAGTACAGATTTCTAACCACCTAATGAGTCTCACCGATCACTGGATCTATCTGTAAGTACACAATGAGGATCAGCTGATTATTCACAGGTAGGGAGGCAGAATAGAGGCCAAGAGATTTCTGACTTGATGTACAACAGTGACCAGACTCTAGTACAACCTTATCAATTCCTGGTTATTGCTTTACTGAAAATTAAAGATAACTATAATAGAATGAAAAATATAATAAAAGAAAATTACAATACAAACCAAGGCAGTTTTTGAAATATTTTGTATGCACTTATCAGTCTTTATTCTTACTTTTCACATATTATTTCTGGGAAACTATTTTTGGCTCCATTATTCTGGAGAATGCATACTTATTTTGCAATCTGTTGGAGAAAGAAAAATCATTACGGAAAAGCTGTCAACTAAATTAATGTGGGTTAAAATACGGGATGTGGAGACATTTCCACTGTGGGAGGGCTTTATCAACTACAAAATCTCACAACAAAACCTCATTATTCCTTTATGTCAGATTTAATTTCCTATTCATGCATGCCAGTTTATTAGTTGAGGAGATCATAAGTATTTCATTACTTAGGGTTTACAGAATAAAAAGCACAATGGGATAATTTGTCATATCCCAGTAGGGCGATATTTTGGCTCAGCGGTAGAGTTGCTGCTTTACAGTGCCAGTGACCTGTATCCTGACTACAGGTGCTTGTCTGTATGGAGTATCCACATTCTCCTCGTGACCTGCATGGGTTTTATCCAAGATCTTCAGTTTCCACCCACACTCCAAAGACGTACAGGTTTGTAGGTTAATTGGCTTGGTGTAAATGTAAATTGCCCCTAGTGTGCAGGGTAATGTTAATGTGCGGGGATCGCTGGTCAATGCGGACTCTATTGGGCTGAAGGGCCTGTTTCCGTGCTGTATCTCTAAACTAAACTAAACTAATATTACTATCACAGAGAAAATAACAGTTTAAGTGTTAAAGGTACACAAAATTGCTGGAGGAACTCAGCGGGTGCAGCAGCATCTATGGAGCGAAGGAAATAGGCGACGTTTCGGGCCGAAACCCTTCTTCAGACTGATGGGGGGTGGGGAAAGAAAGAAGGAAAAAGGGAGGAGGAGGAGCCCGAGGGCGGGCGGATGGGAGGGTGGGAGGAGACAGCTAGAGGGTGAAGGAAGGGGAGGGGACAGCACAGGCTCACAGAAGGTGTGCAGTTAGAGAGGAGGTTGTGAAACTGTCTCCGGAGAGAGGAGGAGAACTTCTTCAAAGGATTTAAGTGTTAAGATGTCTTCCAGAAACATATGTAAATGATGACGTTGCAATAGATCATAGAACCCCAGAACATAGGACATTACAGCACAGGAACAGGCCCATTGATTGACATGATACTAAGTTAAACTAATCTCCTCCGCTTGTAGTGATTCATCTCCACCCATCCCTGCATATCAAAGGTTCAAAGTTCAGTTTATTGTCACGTGCACAGTGAAACTCGAATTACCATAGAGCGATACTAAAAAAAAGCACCAAGATACACAACTAAACATAAACATTAAAATAAACATCCACCACAGCGGATTCCCCACATTCCTCACAGTGAGGGAAGGTAATAAAGTCCAATCCTAGAATAATTCCTCCTTATTCTCCCGTGGTCGGGGCAGTCGAACTATCCTTCGGGATGATCGAAGCTCTCGCAGCGGCGGTTGAAGCCCCTTCATCAGGGCGATCAAAGCTCCCACGTCGGGGCGATTGAAGCTCCCCCATTGGGTCAGTCCAAGTGCCCGCATCAGGCGGTCGAAGCTCCCACGGTTTGGAGCTCCTGAAGTCGGTCTCTAACCAGGGACCGCGAGCGCCAGGATGTTAACGTCCATAAGATCCTACATTTAGAGCTCCCGAAGTCGGTCTCCAGCAAAGGTCGCCAACACCCAGTGATGATATGCCCATCTACAAGCTTCTTAAATGCCCCAATACCACCACTCCCAGCTTGTCCTATGCACCCACCACTCTCTGCATAAGAAACTTTCTCCCTGCATCTTCTTTAAAGTCTGGCCGCCTCACCTTAAAGCTTTGACATTTCCATCCTGGGAAAAAGGTTCTGGCTGTCTACCCTTTTTTTCAGTTTAGTTTTTTGTCTCATGTACCAAGGTACAGTGAAAAGCTTTTAGTAACATACTAACCAGTCAATGGAAACACTATACATGATTACAATCAAGCCATCCGATACATCCTGTACAGATACAGGATAAAGGGTATAATGTTTAGTGAAAGATAAAGCACAGCAAAGTTCGATTCCAGATAGTCCAAGGATCCCCAGTGAGGTAGATGGTAGCTCAGGACCGCCTTCTAGTTGGTAATAGGAGTAATAGTTCAGTTGCCTGATAACAGCGGGGAAGAAACTGTCCCTGAATCTGGACGCAAGCATTTTCATACTTCTGCACCTCTTGCCTGGTGGAAGAGGGGAGAAGAGGGAGCGTCTGGGATGAGGCTCGTCCTTGATTATGCTGGTGGCCTTGATGAGGCGCCATAAGGTGTAGATGGTGTCAATGGAAGGGAGGTTGGCTTGTGTGAAGGTCTGGGCTATGTCCATAATTCTCTGCAAGTTCTATCAGGTCTCCGCTCAATCTATGCTTGTACAGCATCTACTACTGCCAGTGCCCTATAATTGAGGCAACATTCTGGTGGACTTCTTCTGCACCTTCTCCGAAGGCTCCTCATCCTTCATGCAAAGGAATGATTGGAACTGCACACAATACTCCAAATTCAGTCAATTCAAACAGCTACAAAACTGCAACCTGACTACCTGACTCAATGCCATTTCTGTTAAAAGCAAGTATATCATCCACTTTCTTTTCCACTCTTTCTATCTGTGTTACCACTTTCAGGAAGCTGACTTGGACCTAAAGATCCCGCTGTTAATGGATCTTTTCAATTAACTGTATACTTCCCAATATATTGGACCTTCCAAAGTCCATTACGTCTCACTTGGTTGGATTAAGCTCCATCTGCCATTTCTCTGCCCATTTCTGTAGCTGACCGACATCCTACTGTATACTTTGACCTACCCCTCCTTACTTCCCATAACTACCTCCAATTTTGGTGTTGACTGCAAACTTACTAACCTACACATCAACATTTACATCTGAGTCAAACAACAGAGTTCCCAACACAGATCCCTGTGTAACTTCACTGGTCATAAACCTCCAGCCAGAATAGAGACCCAATAATATCCTTCCTCCACAACCCTCTGTCTTCAATGGCTTTGCCAGTTCTGAATCCATATGACCAAGTCATTGTGGATCCCACGCATCTTAATCTTCTGGATCTGCCGACCATGAGGGATTTTATCAAATGCCTCACTAAAATCCATGCAGATAACATCCACTGCTCCACCCTCATTGATTACCTTCAACACATTCTTGATTAGTACAGGTGTCAGAGATTAAGGCAGGATAATGGGGTTAGCAGGGAGAGATAGAGCCATGCAGTTTGCATATCGGGCCAATAGACTGTGGATGACACAGTCAACCTGGTCCTGCACTTCATCCTCCAGCACCTAGACCGCCAGGGGACCTTTGCAAGGATTTTCTTTGTTGATTTTAGCTCTGCATTCAACACCATTGTGCCAGAGCTACTACACTCCAAACTTTCTGAGTTGACTGCCTGAACCCCTCTGTCAGTGGATCACCAGCTTCCTGACAGACAGGAAACAGCATGTGAGGCTGGGAGAGCACATCTCGGACTCACAAACCCTCAACATAGGAGCACCGCAAGGCTGCGTACTCTCCCTTCTCCTCTACTCTCTCTACATCAATGACTGCATCTCCACTGACTCCTCTGTCAAGCTTCTCAAGTTTTCAGATGACACAACCCTGATCGGACTGATCCAGGATGGGGAGGAATCTGCCTACAGACAGGAAATTACACAGCTGAAGACCTAGTGCCATCACAACAACCTAGAGCTCAATGCCCTTGAAGACAGTGGAATTGATAGTAGACTTTTGGAGAGCTCCCCCTCCCTTTACCCCACTCACCATCAACAACACAGTCACATCTGTGGAGTCTTTTAAGTTCCTGGGAACCATCATCTCCAAGGGCCACCATCGATTCCACAGTCAAAAAGGCACAACAGAGAATGTACTTCCTGCGGCAGCTGAGGAAGCACAATCTGCCACAGGCAATGATGGTCTAATTTTAGACGGCCATCATAGAGTCTGTCCTCACCTTTTCCATCATGGTCTGATTTGGCTCAGCCACCAATCTCGACATCTGGAGGCTGCAGCGAATCATCCGATCAGCTGAGAAGGTTGTTGGCTGCAACCTTCCCTCCATTGACAAACTGTACACAGACATAAAAACAGTTTTTTTCCATAAGTAGTAGCTCTACTCAATAACCAAAAATCTGTACTCATTTTGCTCTAGTATTTTATTTAATTCACATGGTTAATCAATAATGTTTTATTATTAATGTTTAATGTTTTATGTGTCATTCCTAGCTGTTATTGTATTTCATGCTGTAACTTGCGGGCAGAGCACCAAGGCAAATTTATTTCATGTGCATACAATGCCAATAAACATTCATTCATGATTGAATGGCAGAGTAGGCTTGATGGGCCAAATAGCCTATTTCTACTATGATGGGCCAAATAACCTCTTTCTACAATGATTGGCCAAATAACCTATTTCTACTATGATGGGCCAAATAACCTATTTCTACTTTGACCTGATGATCACCTCAATCAAACATTGATACCCGTTAACTGAAAAAAAAGACTGACTAAAAGCTTAGGGGCAGACTAAATTAACAAAATAAATTTGGAATTGCTTTATCCTCACTACAAGATTTTGATCCGAATTTTGTGGACCAACTCATATGAGCAGTGTTGCTGGTGCAATCACAGCAAAAAAGAGTGACAATATCCTATCAATATAATAGTGAATCACACTGCAGAGCGTGCAATGATATCTCTGGATATATTTGTTGCATACCACATTATTGCAGTATTCTAAATTAATATATTAAATAACATCTTATTAGAAAGCAGATGGGCCACACATGATCATAGATGTTGGGAGGTCATGTTTTAGCTGTATAAGACCATAGTGAGAACACTTTTAGAATATTATGTTCGGTTCTGGCCACCATGTTATAGGAAACAGATTGTCAAGCTTGAAAGGGTTCAGAAAAGGTTTAGGAGGATGTTGCCAGGGCGTGAGCTATAGGGAGAGGTTGAGTAGGTTGGGTCTCTCTTCCATGGAACACAAGGGTGAGGGGAGATCTTATAAAGGTATACAAAATTATGAGAGGAGTAGATTTGGTACAGAGACTTGTACCCAGAGTAGGGGAATCGAGGACCAGAGGACATAGGTTCAATGTGAAGGGGAAAAGATTTAATAGAGTCCGAGGAGTAACTTTTTCACGCAAATGGTAGTGGGTGTATGGAACAAGTTGCCAGAGGAGGTAGTTGGGGATGGGACAATCCCACTGTTTAAGAAACAGTTAGACAATTATATGATTCCATGTTAAACTTTTAAATAGCGTGGAAATGTTTCAACTAGAGTTATGTGGGCACTGCACAATGGAGAGGACATAAATGCCCTGGTTGGGCTTATCTATCTTTATCTATCTTTCTGCCATTAGCAAACCTGGACATCTGACTTCCAGCCCCATCTTACAAACATAACATTGATAAACTAGCTGCTGCAGATCCCTGGAGCCGATCACTGGTCAAATCCTGCTATTATGAGCGCTTCCAATATTCCGTGTTCACTCTCTCCTGCTGTTCATTTTAATAAGGAGTCAATAACTTAGGTATGTTATAAAACTTACCTTCAGCGGCGCTGCAGTTCTGTCACTGGCCGTGTGCGCAACTTTGGCGCCTTTGAGGGGAGGAGGGGGAGGGGGAGGGGGGGGGGGATTAAAATGTCGTTTTCTCCTGCCTGTCCGAGATATATTTTCTCGGGCTACTATCTGATGCTGAAAAATCGTTCCGACTGCCATTCTCGGAAGTTTTTAAAAAAAAATGCGGGACAATTAAATCGCTGGAGTAAAATAAAAAAGCTGCTACTAACGCCGTCACCGCTGACGACGGGACCGATCTCACGTAGGGAACAAAACATAAGGTAAGTCGTGTATTTTACATACAAACTTGCTTCTTAGGATGACTTTAATCAAAATTTCATTGGCGAAAATGTGATTAAGGCCCCATACGAACCAGCAGTGTTTTTCCTGCCGATATGGGGTTTAAATTCACCGCAACTGCAACGTTCCAAATGATCGTGTTCCACAAAATCTCAATCACAAGATGATTTAAATGGCCATTAATTTACGGGAATTAAACATTAAATTCCTTCCATTTGGCCTATAAATTCATGACAATGAGATTTAAAAATCATGTTATATTGTGAATTCTTGTGTGAATGTTATTTAGACACTTAGGCTATTTAAAAATGTTAACCTTTTCTTAAGAAATGGATAGATGTTTAGATCTAGTAATTGAATTTTGTAATTAGCTACAATTAGGTATCTAACTAATGATATGCTTTAATTTCTGGTCATCCAAGTAAGATTGTTTCATAATTGTTTCAGAATGCTTCAATCTATAATAACTGAAAAATTCATTAATTTCTCTTAATTTTTAAGAAAGTTATGGGCTTTTGACTGTCCTCGATCACAGCTTTTGAGTTAAGTCAATGGAAAAGCAATAGGGAATGAGATACTAATTTCCGAGTATGAAAATGGCCATAACTTTTTTAATACAGAAGTGAATTGTGTGTCAAATTAAACTTATTTTTATGCTTTATCTGATGGGATAAATTGCAGACTTGATTTTTTAAATCTCAAAATTGTATAACATTGCTAAATAACTTGCCTCAGTTCGAACGTTTCATCATTGGAAGCAGCACGTACAGTGTAACTTCCCTAGTTAATATTTATGATAATTTGTTCTCAGCACCAGACCAGCTGAGTGAGACACCTTCTTACACTGACAGATAACATGGGAGTGAATATTGCGTCAATGATTGTGATTTAAAAAATGTGTTAACTGTGAGATAATTGTCTTAACCTGCCTCCTCCAATTAAATAGATGAACTTCCGACTTCATTATATTAACTAGATTGGATTTACTGTGCTGTCTGAATTAAAGAACGCAAAAAATATTATAGCCACTTATTACGATCAATCTTAAAGAAATAAATTTGGAGTTTTACAGGTTGAGCAGAAAAATGTTAATTAGATGAAATACTGTCAGGGTTTGGTGTGGACAGGAAATTGTTGCTGAAATAGATTTGACCTGAAAGTTAAGATGAAAGTGAGCATATGAAGGTGAAGGCAAGATTTAATACATATATAATTAGATTCAGAGTATTATTTTCATATGTAAGGAATTTGGAATTTATGGTTTGTGTCACTGCAGATTCACAAAGAATCGAAGAGGTGCAGAGAAAATGTGTAGCTGCCTGACCCGCTGAGTTACTCCACCACTTGGTGTTTATCTTCAGCATTACAGAGGTTCTGTCACACAAGGAAAGTGTTGGTGAGTTTAAATGTGGAATGTTCCACATGTGGTCACACACCAGATGGAGAGAAAGCGTGAAGCAGATGGAGAAAAAGATGGGAAGCTGATGATCACCAGAAAAACTGCCACAAGAGGAACTATTTCAGGAGACCCAAAGGTCCCTGGGCATGAAATAATTATCTACGTTCTGATGTTCAAGGTTTCAATGTTTCAAGATCAGTTTATTGTCACATGAACCAATTGATGATGAGAGCAAAGCAGAGGGAAGGAGGACATAAGGGAAACAATCTGAAGGCAGACAGGCACATTGGCCTTCATCATTCAGAGTATTGAGTATAGAAGTTGGGAGGTTATGTTACAGTTGTGCAAGACATTGGTGAGGCCACATTTAGAGTATAGTGTTCAGATTTGGTAACACTATTATAGGAAAGATGTTGTCAAGCTGGAAAGGGTGTAGAGATAATTACGAGGATGTTGACAGGACACGAGGGCCTGAGCTACAGGGAGAGGTTGAGCAACTAGGATTTATTCCTTGGAGCGCAGGAGGATGAGGGGTACAATACAATACAATTTATTGTCATTTGAGCCTCAGTGAGGCTCAAACGAAATTCTGTTTCCACAGCCATACAAACAAAGACAATTTCCTAGACATACACACAATTTAATTCACACAAACATAGAGATATATAAGATCATAAGAGGAATAGATAAGTTAAATGCACATTGTCCCTTACCCAGAGTAGGGGATTAAGAAGCAGAGGACATAGGTTTAATAGGAAAGAATTAATAGGAACCTGAGGGGTAACATTTTTACACAAAGGATGGTAGGTATATGGAACGAGCTGCCAGAGGAGGTAATTGAGGCAGGTATTAGCACAACATTTAAAAAACATTTGGACAGGTGCATGGAAAAGATAGGTTTTGTGGGATATGGGCCAAAGCCAGGCAGGTGAACTAGTGCAGATGGGGCATGTCGGTGGCATGGGAAAGTTGGCCGAAGGGTCTGTTCTCATGCTCAATTGAATTGAATTTATTTGTCATTCAGACATTTTGGTCTGAACAAAATTTTGTTTCCCTGCAGTCATACACATAATAAAAATGACAAAAACATACAATCAACACAAATTTAGTTGGGTCGCCGCTGCTGCTGCCGCCGCCACAGCTCCGAGGCTGAGTCGGGTCACCGCTGCTGCTGCCGCCGGAGCACCGCCAAAGCTCCGAGGCCGAGTCGGGTCGCTATGACTTGAGGTCACATGGTGTGGAAGTCTCTCAGCAAGATTCCTGAATAGATTTTCCATTAAAGGTCAATGACATAAGGATTTGGGATTGACCCTTAAGGCCTTTCTCTTCAATGAGAAATCTAATGCCAAAGTCCCTCTGAGCCAGAAAGGTTCAAAATAGATGGCTAAAAAGATTAAAATAGAAGGAATATATTAAACCATTATGATAGAGTATGTATAATCATTATTCTAAAGATGGGATAGGTTTTACTGAGATCGAACCAGACTAACATTCTTATAAAGTAGTTAAATACATCATCATAGAGGATTTTAAACAGTAATTAGCGAGACATGCAGAATGGTTGAAAAAAAACAATGTAGTGAAAAAGAAAACAATTTAAATTAATAAGCTCTTGAGGATGTGGAGAGATTCAACTCTGTGTAGAGAGTGGTGAATCTCTGGAACTCTCTGCCACAGAGGGTAGTCGAGGCCAGTTCATTGGCTACATTTAAGAGGGAGTTAGATGTGGCCCTTGTGGCTAAGGGGATCAGAGGGTATGGAGAGAAGGCAGGTACGGGATACTGAGTTGGATGATCAGCCATGATCATATTGAATGGCGGTGCAGGCTCGAAGGGCCGAATGGCCTACTCCTGCACCTAATTTCTATGTTTCTATGTTTCTAGATGAGAGTAAAATTGTGAAACATACGAAAGGAAAGAATAATAGAAGGAAGAGCACAAATTGAGGGGGACCAATGTCTCAGGCATTAAACAAACAGCACCTACTATCACCATACAAAGCATGCAGAGATAGGATGATCCTAATCTATACCAAAGCAGGATTTTGAAACAGAAGTGGGAAAAGCAGTGTTCCTCAAGAAATCATGAGTGTAGACAATGTAAAATATTTCCCAATAGGACCTTTGCCAGAGAACCTGCTTTATTATAGCCTGAAGATAGACAGAAAAAGCTGGAGTAACTCAGCAGGACAGACAGCATCTCTGGAGGGAAGGAATGGGTTATGTTTCGGTTCGAGAACCTTCTTCATAGCCTGTCTCCCATTAGGAACCATTTTAAAATCATTTTCCAGGCGACTTAATCAGAGAAAATAATCAGTCACCTATAGATCAAAAAAGGTACAATAAATTCGATGAAAAGGGGAAGATATCAGAAAATATAAACTTAACATGATGACAGCTTTAAATAAGAAAATTATGTCAGAAGTAAAATTGGAGGAAGATTTTAATAATATTTTGGAGAGAGCTGAGGGATTGTGATGGTAAATTGGAGAATTCAAGTAGGGAACCGGTAATGTAGTAATTAGAGGAAAGGAAGGAATTAGGGGTGGGCACGTGTATATCAATAATTGCTGGTGGGAATCAGCTAATGAGAAAATAGTAGAAGGTACAGTAAATGGATATGGGCGGCAGGTGCATTTTCCTGAAGGACATTTCTGAATCAATGGGTTTTTTTTATACAGTCTCGGGTTTCATGTCTTTTTCTCTTCAGCAGCCAGCCCACACATTGCCAGTCTTAAAAAATACAATTTCTAAACATTGTAAAATGGGATTTGAAGTCACGACCTCTGGGTAACAAATCTCCCATACACATTGAAGACACCCACATAGGTTTTGGAAGAGGCATTATGCCGCATAGATAGTGAGTTGAATTTATATCATAAATCCCACCAAATCTGATTGGGCTCAATTAAGAATGGAGTACTGTTCTGAATCTGTTGCTGTTCATTTTCATTAAAGATCTATACAGGTTTCAAATATCACATTGGTATCTTTAATATAAACGCAAAGCCCCAACGTGATTTACAGGAGTGTAATCAAAGACAGTACATCAGACAAGAGCGAGGCAGTGGAAGAGTCAATAAAGCTTTGGGGTGTCAGGAATTGAGTTATGCACTGATGCATGAACAGCCCCGACCTGTTCTTGTTGTCACAATATTTATTACTGTGGCTGATCCAGTTAAGTTTCTGGTCAATACTGCCTGCAGAGTAGTGGAAGGCATGATGCGAGCAATGCCATTGCAAATCAAGGGTGTGGATAGACTCACTCTTATAGGGGATGGTTATTGCCTGACTGTGTAGTGTGTTTGCTACAATGTATCCTTATTATAGTATTTCTTACCTCTGTCCTTTCCTATTATGGGATGTGACGGAGTATTTTTATCCACTCCTTTTCTGTTCCTTTATCCCTGTTAGATTTTGCAAGCAGGAATATTAAATCCCACAACTCGTTCCCCTTCGGCAAGACCAGCCCTGCGGGCATACACTCAGATTCAGATTCAGATTCAGATTCAATTTTAATTGTCATTGTCAGTGTACAGTACAGAGACAACGAAATGCATTTAGCATCTCCCTGGAAGAGCGACATAGCAAATGATTTAAATAAATAATAATAAGTGATAATAAGTGTCCGGGGGGTGGGGGGGTGATTGGCAGTCACCGAGGTACGTTGTTGAGTAGAGTGACAGCCGCCGGGAAGAAGCTGTTCCTGGACCTGCTGGTTTGGCAACGGAGAGACCTGTAGCGCCTCCCGGATGGTAGGAGGGTAAACAGTCCATGGTTGGGGTGAGAGCAGTCCTTGGCGATGCTGAGCGCCCTCCGCAGACAACGCTTGCTTTGGACAGACTCAATGGAGGGGAGCGAGGAACCGGTGATGCGTTGGGCAATTTTCACCACCCTCTGCAATGCCTTCCGGTCGGAGACAGAGCAGTTGCCATACCATACTGTGATGCAGTTGGTAAGGATGCTCTCGATGGTGCAGCGGTAGAAGTTCACCAGGATCTGAGGAGACAGATGGACCTTCTTCAGTCTCCTCAGGAAGAAGAGACGCTGGTGAGCCTTCTTGATCAGAGTTGAGGTATTGTGGGTCCGAGAGAGGTCATCGGAGATGTTGACTCCCAGAAACCTGAAGCTAGAAACACGTTCCACCTCCGTCCCGTTAATGTGGATGGGGGTGTGCGTGCCGCCCCTGGACTTCCTGATGTCTACAATGAGCTCCTTGGTCTTCTTGGAGTTAAGGGCCAGGTTGTTGTCAGTGCACCATGCTGCTAAGTGCTGGACCTCCTCCCTGTAGGCCGACTCATCGTTGTTGCTGATGAGGCCAATCACCGTTGTATCATCTGCATACTTGATGATGGTGTTAGTACCATGTACAGGTGTGCAGTCATAGGTGAAGAGGGAGTAGAGGAGGGGGCTCAGCACACAGCCCTGTGGAACGCCGGTGTTCAGGGTGAGGGTTGAAGAGGTGTGCTTGTCTAACCTAACAGACTGGGGTCTGTTGGTTAGAAAGTCCAGTATCCAGTTGCAGAGGGAGGGGTCGATGCCCAGGTTACCGAGTTTGGTGATCAGTTTTGATGGTATAATGGTGTTGAATGCTGAGCTGTAATCGATGAACAGCATTCTTACGTAAGTGTCTCTGTTGTCGAGGTGGGAGAGGGCGGAGTGAAGTGCCGTTGAGATGGCATCCTCCGTACTCCTGTTCTTGCGGTAGGCAAACTGATAGGGATCCAGTGTGGGGGGTAGGCAGCTTTTGAGGTGTGCCAGGACCAGCCTCTCGAAGCACTTGGTGATGATGGGGGGTAAGTGCAACTGGGCGGAAGTCGTTGAGGCTTGCCGCAGTGGAGTGTTTTGGCACTGGCACGATGGAGGTGGTTTTAAGGCACGTGGGGACAACTGCTTGGGCAAGTGACAGGTTGAAGATGTCAGTCCAGACGTCTGTCAGCTGCGCAGCACAGGCCCTGAGCAAGAGAAATGGGACTCAGGGACCGTGGAAAGACTCAGTGGCAGGTGCAGATGCAGGTGCAGATGCTGAGGCCTTCTTGCATCCGTTGGCTCTGTTTTCTGAGTCTTGTGGCTCCCTTGACAGTTTAGAGTTTAGAGATACAGTATGGGAACAGATCTTTTGGCCCACCAACCATCGATCACTCGTTCAACTAGTTCTATGTTATCCCATTATTGCGTCCTACACACTAGCGGCAATTTATAGAAACCAATTAACCTACCAACGTGTATGTCTTTGGAATGTGGGAAGAAACCAGAGCACCAAGAGAAAACCCACGTGGTCACAGGGAGAATGTACAAACTCTGTAAAGACAGCACCTGAGGTTAGGATTGAACCCGGATCTCTGACACTGTGAGGCAGCAGCTGCACCACTGAGTTGATACAGTCTCTTTTGGTCAAAGCAAAGCCATTTCTGCTCTGGGCACAAGAGACCATTTCTCTTGCAAGTATGACACTGTGTTTGAGGCTTCATGTTTGAGGCCCAACCTGAACTAAAATCTCTGTATTACATATTATATTGTAATTTTTCATATATCTATCATGAGAATTTTGTTTGACTGAATATTGTATATGCCTGCCAATCCTGCCCTTTAACTTTTGGTTTGTTGTACCAGGTTTATTTGTTCTGTAACTTCACACAACACTTTCTATCTCTCTCTGCTTTGATCAATTCCTCTTCCTTGCTTCATTTTCTCACTGTTCAGTTGAGGACAGCTTTATTTTCCAGTGGCTTTTTTAACCATTGCGAGGAAGAGGCAGAGATGCCTGAGAATTATTATTCTGCTTGATGTGAAGGCTGACTGGAGATCTATTTATAATTCAAGGGCTTAGATAAATTCAGTCCCAACAACAACTACTATCGAAACAAACTTAGAAGGAAAAGCACAGTTTAGTTGAATGTATGGAATGCAGCTACCAGGGAAGCATTATGGGAACATTGTATAAATATTTAAGGGAGTGAGTCATTGAGAGATATTGCTTTGCAGGATGTGTTTGATCTTTCCTTAACTTATTCTTTCCTATATTCTAACTGACTTAAACTCCTGGCCTACTGTCTGAATACTCTCACCCTTGTACTCAGATACATAAATGCAAACTGTACCCAGATTTTTTACCTGTTAGATGTCTCTGCACTTGGAATAAATTGGTTGAATCAAACAGTTTATGCCTGTTCACAGACACAAAAAGCTGGAGTAACATGGATATGCCTTTTCGTGTAGGTTCCAATGAAAACTAGTTTAGTTTAGAGATACAGCGCGGAAACGGGGCCTTCAGCCTACCAGGTCCGCGCCGATCAGCAATCCCTGCATATTAACACTACCCTACGCACACTAGGGACGATTTTTACATTTACCAAGCCAATTTACCTACATACCTGGAGTGTGGGAGGAAACCGAAGTTCACGGAGAAAAACCCACAAAGATCACGGGGAGAACGTACAAACTCCGTAGAGACAACTTCCGTAGTTGGGATCGAACCGGGGTCTCAGGCGCTGCAAGCGCTGGAAGGCAGCAACTTTAATGCTGTGCCACCGTGCCACTCCTGTTGGGGTATAGTAATTTAAACTACAGTCCAAACTTAAACCCACACCCTGTGAGTGCAAAACATACTGACTGCTTTGATGGGTTGTATCAGTTATGACTAATGTTTAACTGCATAGAGGACACAAATGTACAGCAACGGAACAGGCACTTTGGCCCGCTGATCACAATGTCAAATTAAATTAATCTCTTCTGCTTACACACAAATGGTTTCCTTCTATGCCCTGCCAGTCTAAATACCTCTTAAATGCTGCTATCACATCCGCTTCTGCACCTACCAGGCACACACCACACTCGGTGTAGAAAATGTGGCATGAAAATTCACCTTTAAACTTTATCCCTCTGACCTTAAACCAAATTCTTCTAGTATTTGATATTTCCACACTGGAAAAAAAACTCTGACTATCTACCATAGCTATGTATCTCATCATTTTATTTACTTTCTTTGGGTCTTCTCTCATCCTCTGATTTGGCAGAGAAAACAATCCAAGTTGGACCAACCTTTCCTATAGCTAACACATTCCAATCCAGGTAACATCCTGGTGAACCTCTTCAGCACCTTCCACATCTGTAGTAGTGTATTGCACACAATACTCCAGATGTGGCCTAATCAATGTTTTGATTGTGGCTGCAAGAAGGCTTCCCAAATTGCATATTCAATGCCCCAACCGATTAAAGCAGTACTGTTTATACGCCTTCTATATCCGAAATTGACTACATTCGCCAATTTCAGCGAACAATGGACGCACCTAAATATATCTCAATACATCAACACTCCAAAGCTGCTGTTCACAGAAACTCGCCTTTGTGGAATTCATAAATTCACAAATCACTTCCAAAAACACCAAGATACAAAATTCATGGGATTTATTTGAGGGCTGGAGGGCGAGGTACAATTAAGCAAATGAACACAAATGTAAAAGAACCAATCATTTTTTAACTCACATTTCTTGACACATGCACAGATAAAGCAATGGTTTTGTTTAGCACAGGGAACACCAACAGTTTTATTTTCAAGAATTTTCCGTATATCTAACCTCGAGATGCCTAAAAACAGGCCCAGCAAATTTAAGTGCATGTTGTAAACCCGAAAGACCAGTCATTTATTTTGAGTTATATCTTTAAAATATCTTACCTATATTTGACATGTGTTTAAAAGATCACCATTCAAACTGAAGGTTGGCAGGTGATGAGCATTTGTAGTCATCTGTGTCTCTAAATGTAATTGCAGGCCATTTACAAGATTCCCATCAGTTTGCAAAGCAAATCCCTTCTGTGTCCCCCTGCCATGAACTGGCAGCTGCAGTACTCATCATTATGGTTGAGGGACAAACATCCCATAGGGACACATCTCAACATATCATGGGATTCAATAGAAAGCAGGATTTCACATTACTGATGTTTTTCTTGAACATGGGAGTCGCATGTAGTTTCTTCTTTCATATGATCCCCCAAAATGTAACATCCGACAGGTCTGTAACATCTCCAGATCAAACTTTGCCTGCTGTTTCTCAGCATTAGTTTCCAGCTGACATAGCCTGCTGTATTGACGTCATCCACAATGCCGGCAATTTCCCTCTCATTTGCAAACTTACTGATCAACCCACCTACATTTTCATCCAAATCATTAATATTTATTTCAAGCTACAGAGGAACCAGCACTGATCTCTGTGGAACATCGCAGGTCACAGACCTCTTGTCAGAAAAACACTCCCCTACAACTACCCTCACTATTTCTGGACTTAGAAGCATACATAGATACATAGACAATAGGTGCAGGAGTAGGCCATTCGGCCCTTCGAGCCAGCACCACCATTCAATGTGATCATGGCTGATCATCCACAATCGGTACCCCGTTATTGCCTTCTCCACATATCCCCTGATTACGCTAGCCCTATGCGCTCCAACGAACTCTCTTTTGAATGCATCCAGTGACTCGGCCTTCACTGCCTTCTGAGGCTGATAATTCCACAAATTCACAACTCTCTGTGTGAAAATGTTTTTCCTCATCTCAGTTCGAAATGGCCTACCCCTTATTCTTAATCTGTGGCCCCTGGTTCTGGAATCCCCCAACATCGGGAACATTTTTCCTGCATCTAGCGTGTCCAATCCTTTAAGAATTTTATATGTTTCTATAAGATTTACTCTCATCTTTCTAAATTCAAGTGAATACAAGCAGTCACTCCATTCTTTCATCATATGACAGTCACGTCATCACGGGAATTAACATTGTGAACCTACACTGCACTCTCTTAATAACAAGAATGTCCTTCCTCAAATTATGAGAACAAAACTGCTCACAATACTCCAGGTTCTCGTTATGAAGGCCAACATACCATTAGCTTTCTTCACTGCCTGCTGTACCTGCATGCTTACTTTCAGTGACTGATGTACAAGGACACTCAGGTCTCGTTGTACTTCCCCCATTCCTAACCTGACACCATTCAGCTAATAATCTGCCTTCTCTTCTTGCCACCAAAGTGGATAACCTCACATTTATCCACATTATACAGCATCTGCAATGCATCTGCCCACTCACCCAACCTGTCCAAGTCACCCTGCATCCTCATAGCATCCTCTTCACAGTTCACTGCCACCCAGCTTTGTGTCATCTGCAAATTTGCTAATGTTACTTTTAATTCCTTCATCTAAATTATTAATGTATGTTGTAAATTGCTGCAATCCCAGCACCGAGCCTTGCGGCAGCCCACAAGTCACTGCCTACCATTCTGAAGGGACCCGTTAATCCCTACGTTTTGTTTCCTGTCTGCCAACCAATTTTCCATCCATGTCATAGATATAGAGGATAGAGTGCGATGATTGGAGGAGGGAGACGTGCCAAAACACTCAATAGCACAGACCTGCGGCTCACCCGCAAACAGGATCCATCCCGACCGGGTCTCCGGCGCTGTCCCGTCCCCACCCGAGTGCTCCCGCCCCCCACGGGTGGCCAGAGGAAGTTCTTCATGAGGAAATGTGGCCCCTCATCCATTGTATCTGATGGAACCCTCACTGGTGCCCCCCTCTCACACATGTCCTCCATTTATAACCTGTCTGCTCTCAACCCACCGCTCTGCCCAGAACAGAGACACAGGAAACGAGATTCCAGAATCTGGAGCAAAAATCAAACAGCTGGGGGAACGCAGTGGGTTTAGCAGCATCTGTGGAGGCAGAGCAACAGTCAACATTTCTTGTTGAGATGTGGTGAGCTGCACAAGGAATATGGAGGGGAGATTGCCAGTAATAAGGAGGTGAGAGGGAAGGGTGGGGCAAGGGCTGGTTGGGTTACAGGTGGAACAAGGAGGGAGATGAAGGACAGATGGAGCCAAGGGAAGGTAATGGGGGAGGTGGGGAGGACAGTGAGGTAGAGGTGTAGGCTGAAAGCTGATGTGGAAACAGGAGACTGCAGATGCAGATCCTGACAATTAAGGAAGATGACAAATAGAATCAGATTACAGAGGAATGATGGGCAAATTGAACCCATTGGGAAAGGTGGGGGGAGATAAGAGAACCAGAGGGTATGTAGATACAAGTACACCATCGATTTTCTGGCACCCTTGGTTCCACAGCCTTGCAGGATTATCCATTTTACCGAACCAACAGAGGTCACGTAATAATTATTCAACAATACACCTCTGACGCATTAATTACATCCTTTGCATGTCTCTAAAGCTCCATGGACTGCTCGAAACCCAAATAAAGAATTAACAATTAACAAAGAAGTGAACAATTAACTTTCTGGACAGAGACACACGTTCCGAAAAGGCATGCGCCACATGCAATGCTCTCGTAATTTTGTCCGGCTTAAAGGTGGTGCCAGTCCATCAGTTTCCGGAAAATCGATGGTGTAGTTGTACAGGGAGCTGCAGTAACTGGTTTACAAACAAAAAAGATACAAGGTCTTGGAGTAACTCAGCGGGTCAGGTAGCATTTCTGGAGAATATGGATAGGTGATGTTTCAGGCCCGGACCATTCTTCATTCTTAGCGTGTGGTTAGAAGAACCATCAGTCTGAAGAAGGGTCTCAACCCGAAACGTCAACCATTCCTTCTCTCCAGAGATGCTGCCTGTCCCACTGAGTTACTCCAGCATTTTTTGTCTATCTTCAATTTAAACCAGCATCTGCAATTCTTTCCTACACGTAGTGTGTGGTTTGTTGGTGAAAGATAAATGGAACTGGGTTGAGGAGCAGAATGAAACTGGGTGATGGGCAGGAGAGAAAAAGAAGGAGAGGAAAAAGGAGGAAAACAAATGTGGGTTATCTGAAAATCCAATCTTCATACCATTGGGTTATAACAGAGATATCCCCCTAGTCCTCGCCCTTCACCCCACTAGCCTGCGCATCCTTCGCCATTTCCACCAATCACAAAGGGTTTCCACCACCAGTTATATCTTCCTCTCTCCCCCCACCACCCCACTTTCTGCTTTCCACAGTCTTTTGGTGACTTCCTGGTACACTCATCTACTTCCCACCCATCCCTTTCTGTCCCCTAGCACTTTCTCCTGCAAACTGAAAGAGGTGCAACATTTATCCTTACATCTCCTCTCTCACCAGTATCTAGAGACCTAAACAGATGAGGTAGAGTCTCATGCACTTTCTCCAACCTGATTTACTGCGTTTGGTGCTTATAATATGAGCTCCTCTGCAATGGCGAGTCTAAAGCCCCTATCCCACTTAGGAAACCTGAACGGAAACCTCTGGAGACGTTGTGCCCTACCCAAGGTTCCCGGAGGTTGCAGGTGGTTGCCGGAGGTTGCAGGTAGTGGAAGCAGGTAGGGAGACTGACAAAAACCTCCGGGAACCTCTGGGAACCGCACAGAAATCTTGGGTGGGGCGCAAAGTCTCCAGAGGTTTCTGTTCAGGTTTACTAAGTGGGACAGGGGCTTTATCCTAGTCTGGGCCACTGTTTTGCAGGGTACCTGCACTCTTTCCACATTAGCATCTTGGGCAGCCCAATATCAAAGTGGTGAAAGATATTTTTGTTTTATTAAGGTCTTGTTGCTGAGCAGACAACAATATTTCATCTTCTTTGTGTATCATGTTTGCAATTGCAATTCACTAATCCTTTAAAATTAAGTATTTTGCCTCTATTCTTGTGGTAATCATTATTCAATAATCTATATTGACATGTTATCCTAACTTTACCTTCCCAAACAGGCATGCTTCCTAACAATTTTCAATGTATTTCCCCTAATGCAAAATATACTGGCTTGGTATATTTCAGTGGGCTGTCACAGGCATCTCTCGCCTTAGTTTGGTCAAGAGTCAAGTCAAGAGTGTTTTATTGCCATATGTCCCGAAACAGAACAATGACATTCATACTTGCAGCAGCACCACATGTATACAAACATAGTGTAGGAAGGAATTGGAGATGCTGGTTTAAACTGAAGATAGACACAAAATGCTGGAGTAACTCAGCAGGACAGGCAGCATCTCTGGTGAGAAGGAATGGGTGACTTTTCAGGTTGTGTCTGATGAAGGGTCACCCATTAATTCTCTCCAGAGATGCTGCCTATCCCCGCTGAGTTACTCCAGCATTTAGTATCTATGCAAAAATAGTACTCTGTAAACACCCTAATAAACAAAAAAAAGTTCAGTATATAAAAAACAAGCAAACAATAATAGCGCAAAGACGAAAAAAATGGCCCACGAGTCCATGCAGTTCAGAGCTTAGTTGGAAGTTGCAGTACTTAATAGACTGATAGTTGGTGGGAAGAAGCTGGTCCTTTTTTAAGTTTATCAAGAGTTTTCCCGATGCCAGCGATTATGGGTATAAGGCAGGGGAATGGGGTTGAGAGGGAAAGATAGATCAGCCATGATTGAATGGCAGAGTAATCTTGATGGGCCTAATTCTATCCTATCACTTATGACCCTTATGACCTTCGGGGAAATGCAATTTTAAGTTTGTCTGTGAAACTGATCGTAAAGAAAAGTATAACTCAAGAGAACTGGA
This sequence comes from Amblyraja radiata, assembly GCF_010909765.2. Taxonomy (NCBI): domain Eukaryota; kingdom Metazoa; phylum Chordata; class Chondrichthyes; order Rajiformes; family Rajidae; genus Amblyraja; species Amblyraja radiata. The sequence goes on from NC_045956.1 coordinate 117,603,676, forward strand.
ACAATGAGGGTGGTACAGGGATTATAAGGTCATAAGGAATGGTAAAATTAGGCCATTCGGCCCATCACTCTCCACCGCCCGCCGTCGCCTTAGTGACGGGTCTTCCCCTTCCCCCTCTTTTAACCAGGTTACCCCGACCACACCTCACCCATGCAATAGTCCTCACGCCCCCACTCCTCTCCGAACACCCACCATCCCCCCACTAGATCTCGCCTCAGCCTTTGTCCACTCCCCAGCCTTCCGCTGACCCCAATCCCCACCCATGTTGTGTCTTCACCTCCCTCCTGTCCTCATCTTCATTCCCTTCCGCCCCCACCTCAACGAGTTTTGGGTCAGCCACGACATAGAGCATGGGAAGGAATCCTCACCACCCAGTGATGACCCCTTCTCCCGTCTCCAGCAGTCCCCCTCCTCTTGGACCCCTCAGAATGGCCTTCTACCCTCTCTAGACCTCTTTATTTCCAACAGCCAGCGTGACATCAACCGTCTCAACTTTTCCACTCCCCTTACCTACTCTAACCCCCTCTGAGCGTACAGCCCTCCACTCCCTCTGTAGCAACCCTGACATTATAATCAAACCCACCAACAAGGGAGGTGCCGTGGTAGTCTGGTGCGCTGACCTCTACTAACTCACAGACACCTCCTCCTACTTATCCTTGGACCTTGAACCCACAGACGAGCACCGGGCCTTAACCTCAAACACCATTACTGATTTCATCACTTCTAGCTGTCTGCCTTCCACAGCCTCCAACCTTATCGTTTCCCAGCCGTGCACAGTACGGTTTTACCTCCTCCCCAGATTCCAGAAACACAACTGCCCTGGCAAACCCATTGTTTCTACCCGCTCCTGTCCCATGGAAATGATTTCCACGTACCTCGACTCCATCCTATTCTCCCGACCTATGTCTAAGATGCCGCACATTCCCTTCATCTATTTAATGACTTCCACTTTCCAAGCCCCCACTCCCTCATCTTTACTATGGATGTTCAGTCACAAGACTCCACCAACCCCTACCAGGAAGTCCATCAAGCCCTCGACCGCAGCACCATCCAATCTCCCTCTACTAACACTCTACTCCGCTGGCCCTCACCCTCAACAACTTCTCCTTTGACTCCTCCCACTTCTTCCAAGTCCAAAGCATAGCTGTGGGCAACCACATGGGACCCAGCTATGCCTGCCTCTTTGTAGAGTACGTTGAACAATCCCTGTTCCAGGCGTTCACTGGCTCTATCCCCGAACTCTATCTCCGTTACATTGATAACTGCATCGGTGCTACCTCCTGCATCCATGCAGAACTCATGGACTTCATCAACTTCACCACCAATTTTAATCCTGCACTCAAATTTACTTGGACACCTACCTCCCCTTTCTTGATCTCACAGTCTCCGTCACAGGAAATAGACTATTGACTGAAGTCTATTACAAACCCACTGACTCCCACAACTATCTCGACTACACTTGTTCCCACCTGCTTCCTGCAAACACTCCATCCCCTACTCCCAATTCCTCCGTCTACGACTCATCTGCGTCCAATATGAGGTGTTCCATGCTAGGATATCCGAGATGTCCTCATTCTTTAGGAAACGGGGGTATCCCTCTCCCATCATAGATGAGGCCCTCACTCATGTCTCCTCGGTATCCTGCTGCTCCACCTTTTCTCCCCCTCCTGCTGGTCGCAACAGAGACAGAGTCCCACTAGTTCTTAACTTCCACGCCATCAGACGTTGCATAAAACACATAATCCTCCAAAATTTCCACCACCTCCAACAGGATCCCACCACTAGCCACATTTACCCATCTCTACCCCTTTCCACCTTCTGCAGAGACCGTTCCTTCCGCAACTCCCTGGTTAACTCATCCCTTCCCACCCAAACCACCCACTCCCCAGGTACCTTTCCCTGCAACCGCAGAAGATGCAACACCTGTCGCTATACCTCCTCCCTCGACTGTCCAAGGTCCCCGACAGTCCTTTCAGGTTAGGCAGGGGTTCACTTGCACCTCCTCCAACCTCATCTACTGTATCCATTGTTCAAGATGTCGACTCTTATACATTGACCAGACCAAATGCAGACTAGGCGATCGCTTTGGGGAACACCTTCGCTTAGTCTGCTTCAACCCACCTAATCTCCCTGTTGCTGAACATTTTAATTCTCTTTCCCATTCCTTCACAAACCTTTCTGTCCTACGTCTCCTCAATTGTCAGAGTGAGGCTAATCGCAAATTGGAGGAACAGCATCTCATATTTCGCTTGGGGCGCTTACAGCCCAGTGGTGTGAATATTCATTTCTCTCACTTCAGTTAGCCCCGGCATGCCTTCTCACTCTATCCCTCCCCCTCCCAAGTCACATTAGCTTCTCATTTTCACCCTTCAAACAGCTTACAATGGCCTGTTTCCTTTATCATCATTACCTTTTTGCACATCTGTTATTCTTTGTTCTTTATCTCTACACATCACCATCTATATTTCTCGTTTCCCTTATCCCTAACCAGTCTGAAAAAGGGTCTCGACCCGAAACATCACCCATTCCTTCTCTCCAGAGATGCTGCCTGTCCCGCTGAGTAGTAACCCAACTTTTTGAGTCTACCTTCGGTTTAAACCAGCATTTGAAGTTCCTTCTTAAACTATTCAAGAATCTACCTGTCTTTGCATTAAAAACATCCATTGCCATGTCCTCCACAACTTTCTATGACAAATAATTCCACAGATTCACCACCCTCTGACTAAAGAAATTCTTCCTCATCACCTTCCTAAAGGAACATCCTTTAATTTTGAGCCTTTGACCTCTAGTCCTAGACACTCCCACCAGTGGAAACATCCTCTCCACATCAACTCTATCCAGGCCATTCACTATTTGGTACGTTTCAATTCTTCAAAACTCCAGCGAGTACAGACCCAGTGCCATCAAATGCTAATCATACGTTAACTTGTAGCAATCTAATTCATCTTTCTGTTTTCATAACAGAGTTTGAAATTATTTGATATATCGATTGGCTTTGGTATATCTTGAGAATAGAAAAGATGCCATGCAAAGGCAAGATATTTCTTTCTTTAGTTATGAAGTAAGGGCACATCACAAAGTTAATCTTACCTGGCAAAAAAAACCCCATTAATTTGGCATCATCATTTTTACAGGCTGTAAGGATTAGGAAATGGAAAATTCTTTCTGATGAGTCTGACACAGCGTGTGTTGAAACTGATGTGAAATCATGCATTTGGATAAACTGTGCAAGTGTTACCATCAATCTAGCTACATTAAACTTGACCTGGGAACAGAAAATGTTGGAAATACTCGGGCATCATTCATGGAAGGAGAAATAAAATGAACGTTGCATGGGCAACATTTTATGGCGGCACAGTGGCGCAACGGTAGAGTTGCCGCCTTACAGCACATGCAACACCAGAGTCCCATGTTCGATCCCGACTACAGCTGCTGATTGTATGGAGTTTGTACTTTCTCCCCGCAACCTGCATGGGTTTTCTCCGAGATCTTCGGTTTCCCCCAAACTCCAAAGATGTACAGGTTTGTAGGTTAATTGGTTTGATATAAATGTAAACAATTGTACCCAGGTGTAGGATAGTATTAATGTGAGGGCAACGCTGTTCGGTGTGGACTTGGTGGGCCAAAGGGCCTGATTTCATGCTGTATCACTAAACTAAACTAAACTAATTTGAAGGTGAAGGGGGAAAGATTTAATTGGAATCTCAGGGGTCACTTTTTCAAACAAGGATGATGGGTGTATGGAACGAGCTGCCAGAGGAGGTAGTTGAGGCAGGGAAATTGCAATATTAGATAGGCACTGTACATGGATAGGACAGGTTTAGAGGGATATGGACCAAATGCAGACAGGTGGGACGAGTATAGATGGGACATATTGGTTGGTGTGGGCAAGTTGGGCCAAAGGGCCTGTTTCCAGGCTGTATGGCTCCATGACTCTCTGACTCTGTGAGGTTGTTTGTCCATGATCAGGTTTGGGAATATGTGAAGCAAATGAAGACCCAAATCTAAAAGAAATCCTGATGTTTCTTTACTACAGTGAACATATCAAATTATCTAAAACAATGTTGAGGATGTCTTTTTATTCAATTGGCTTTCAGATAGCAATCAGTCCAAGTGGAACAGATCTTCTCCTGAAGAATATGTAGTACCCTTATAAATTAATAGGATGCTGCCTTTTTCTCTGTCTCTGCTAAATTTCGCCGTTAACGGTAAATTCTGACTGATATAAGGACTACCTCTTTATTTTGCAGATTTGAATAAGTTGTTGATTTGTTAAAATGAGGTGAGGCAATTGATTTTGAGACACACGAAACACACAAGCATAGAGGCTAATATTTGATCATCTTATGTGCCAAAAAACAGTTAATTTGAACTATTTCTCTAAAATAAATTGCTCGGGACTATATTTCCTATGAATTGAGCATTAAATTGTTTTTGTAAAAAGGCATCAAATGCTGAAGTACACTCTCCAGCAACAAAGTTTCATGTTAGCAGATATCCTTTAGGTATCCTTGAGATAACAACTTCTTAATCCTGCTACTAATCCTTAAATCAATGTTGTTTTATTAAAAATGTAATAAGCAACAAAACTTTCATATGTATGTTACATCTCGAGATGTTCAAAAGTGCTTTACAGAGTCTGAATTATTTTCGAAATGCATTGAGGAACTTATTTTCCCTTAAAATAGACACAAAAAGCTGCAGTAACTCAGCGGGACAGGTAGCATCTCTGGAAAGAAGGAATGGGTGAGGTTTCGGGTCGAGACCCTTCTTCAGACTGGTTATGGGCCTGTCCCACTTAGGCCACTCTTTAGGCGACTGCCAGGGATTAGTTTTAATGGAATTCACCTACGACAACACCCACGTCAACCTACATCAACCTACGACAGCAAATATTGTCGCCACTGTGGCGGAAATGTTTTCAACATGTTGAAAAGTTTGCGGCAGTTGCCTGTAGTCACCCAAAAAATCGCCTAAGTGGGACAGGCCCATTAGGGATAAGGGAAACAAGAGATATAGATGGTAATGTGGAGAGATAAAGAACAATGATTGAAAGATATGCAAAAATGTAATGATGATAAAGGAAACAGGTCATTGTTAGCTGTTTGTAGGGTGAAAAAGAGAAACTAGTGTGAATTGCGTGGGGGAGGGATAGCGAGAGAAGGCTACCTGAAGTGAGAGAAATCAATATTCATACCACTGGGTTGTAAGCTGCCCAAGCAAAATATGAGATGCTGTTCCTCCAATTTGCGTTTAGCCTCACTCTGACAATGGAGGAGACCGAGGAGAGAAAGGTCTGTGTAGCAATGGGAAGCAGAATTAAAGTGTCCAGCAACTGGGAGATCAGCTTGGTTCAAGCGGGCTGAGTGAAGGTGTTCCGCGAAATGATCGCACAGTCTGCGTTTGGTCTTGCCGATGTATATAGATCCAAATCTTGAACAACATAGACAGTAGATGAGGTTGGAGGAGGTGCAAGTGAACCTCTGCGTAACCTGAAAGGACTGTCGGGGTTCCTGGACAGAGTCCCTTTAATGGTTTTCAAGCAGGTGGAGCACATTAGTTGGGACCCAAATGTTGCCAATCATGATGTGCGATTAAAAGAGTCAAGAGAGTTTAAGAAGGAACTGCAGATACTGGAAGATCGAAGGTAGACAAAAATGCTAGAAAAACTCAGCGGGTGAGGCAGCATCTATGGAGCGAAGGAAATAGGCAACATTTTGGGTCGAAACCGTTCTTCAGACTGTTCAGACCATGAGATAAGAGTGTCCAGTATATTTAATTGACATATGTACCTAAACGGAACAATGGAAGTCTTACTTCCAGCAGCATAACAGGTCTGTAAACACAGCACTCAATAGATAGCATTATAACAAATATTTAAAATTGTTCAATATGTATTAAAAAAACAATATTAGTGCAAAACAAAGCAAAAATCAGCAGTCCCTAATGCAACCAAGAAAGTTTGCTGTTCGAAGTTTAGTTGTTGTTAGCAATGTTCAATAGTGTGATGGTTGTTGGGAAAAAGCTGTTCCTATCCCTGGAGTTCATGGATTTTAGACATGTGCCTTCTTCCCAATAACAGGAGTGAAATGAGATGGTGTGGGTCCTTGATGATGTTGGCTGTCTTTTTGAGGCAGTGCCTCCCAGAGATCTATTTTACATAGGAGAGGTCAGTGCCCGTGATGAACTGTGCAGCAGCCACCATTCAATATGCTGTCTATTGTACACCAATAGCAGTTCAAGAGCATATTCATCCACATACCCATTGTTCTCAATCTGTGAAGGAAGTAGAGGCTTTGCTGGACTTTCTTTATGATTGTATCAATGTGCTGGGTCCAGGACAGATCTTCAGAGATATACACGTCCAGGAACTTGAAGTTGTTGACTCTCTCCACCACTGACCCGGCATTGAAGACATGGTTTGTGGATCCTCTGCCTTCCTCTTCCAAAGTCAACAATTGGCTTACTGACATTGAGAGCAAGGTTGTGGTTCTGGCATCATTCAATCAGACAATCAATCTCCTTCCTTTATTCTGACTCATCGTCATCTGTAATTCATCCAACAATGGTAGTGTTGTCACAAAATTTAAAGATGGAGTTGAAACTGTGCCCAGATACACAGTCATGGGTATAGAAACATAGAAACATAGAAACATAGAAATTAGGTGCAGGAGTAGGCCATTCGGCCCTTCGAGCCTGCACCGCCATTCAATATGATCATGGCTGATCATCCAACTCAGTATCCAGTACCTGCCTTCTCTCCATACCCTCTGATCCCCCTAGCCACAAGGGCCACATCTAACTCCCTCTTAAATATAGCCAATGAACTGGCCTCGACTAGCCTCTGTGGCAGAGAGTTCCAGAGATTCACCACTCTCTGTGTGAAAAAAGTTCTTCTCATCTCGGTTTTAAAGGATTTCCCCCTTATCCTTAAGCTGTGACCCCTTGTCCTGGACTTCCCCAACATCGGGAGCAATCTTCCTGCATCTAGCCTGTCCAACCCCTTAAGAATTTTATAAGTTTCTATAAGATCCCCTCTCAATCTCCTAAATTCTAGAGAGTATAAACCAAGTCTATCCAGTCTTTCTTCATAAGACAGTCCTGACATCCCAGGAATCATTCTGGTGAACCTTCTCTGCACTCCCTCTATGGCAATAATGTCCTTCCTCAGATTTGGAGACCAGCGTGAGTAGAGCAGGGGACTGAGCACACAGCCTTGTGGTACCCCTGTGCTAATGGTTATCGAAGAGGAAATGTTATTGCCAATTCATACCGATTGTGGTCTGTGGATGAGGAAGTCAAGAATCCAGTTGTAAAGGGATGCACAGATACTCAGATCCCTGAGCATGGGAGCATGGGAGCATGTTGACTGCTGAGCTGTTGTCGATGAACAACAGCCTACCATACGTGTTTGTATTGTTCAAGTGGTCCAGTGCAGAGTGGAGAGCCAGTAAAATTGCATCTCCCGTTGATTTATTGTGGCATTAGGCAAATTGTAGTGGGTCCAAGTTCTTGCTAAGATCGAAGTTGATATAATTGAATGATACTTTATTGTATGCTATGTGTATTATATGATCTAATGATAGGTGTCATAACCAATCTCTCAAAGCACTTCTTCACCGTGGATGTTAGTGCCACTGGTCGGTAGTCATTGAGGCGTGCCACTTTACTGTTCTTGGGTACCGGTTTTATTGATGCTCTTTTAAAGCAGGTGGGAACCTCAAACCATAGTAACGAGAGGTTGACTGAGAATATAGGACGATTGTGTGCTGTGGGGGCGTGAGAATGCATGTCAGTTTTCTTCCTTTTAGAGTTTGTGTCGAACACATTGGGTTCATCCAGGAATTATGCCTCACTGTTGCTTGATTAGTTTAGTTTTTTAGTTTGGTTTGGAGATACAGTGCAGAAACATGCCCTTCAGCCCACCGAGTCCAAACTGACCAATGATCCCTGCACATTAATACTGTCCTACACACAATAGGGACAATTTACATGTATGCCAAGCCAACTAACCTCCAAACCCGTACGTCTTTGGAGTGTGGGAGGAAACCAAGAATTTCGGAAAAAACCCCCGCAGGTCATGGGGAAAATGTATAAATCCCGTACAGACAGCACCCATAGTTGGGATCGAACTTGGGTCTCCGGCGCTGAACACCGCTGTAAGGCAGAAACTCTACCGCTGCGCCACCATGCCGCACAAGCTTGGTGTCCAAGCCTTGGCAAGGCTGCCGAGTGTTAGTCTCATCTCCAATTTAGACCGGAAGTCCATTTTAGTCTTTTTGATGGCCTTATTGAGGTCATACCTGGACCTCTGATATGAATCTGCATTATCAGATGTGAATGCCCGAGATCTGGACCTGAGGAGATTCTAGCCCTCCTAATTCATCTAACGCTTCAGGTTGGGAATATTTGGATGGTTTTGGTGGGAACACACTCCTCCACACATTTTCTTATGAAGTCGGTAACAACCGTAGCAGGTCTTTCAGGTCTTTCGCCGAGTCTTTGAACCTCGTCCAGCCTAATGCGAGCAATCCTGTGATCATTCCTCTGCCTCCCCTGACCAACACTGGGCAGCCCTCAGCGCAGGAGCTGCGCTCATCATCACAGGCTATACGCAGGAAGAAGAAGCACAACCAGGTGGTCAGATTTCCCAAAGCGGGGAAGAGGCATGGACCTACATGAATCTTTGATGGTGGAACAGCAGTGGTCAAGAGGGTTTGATCCTCTGGTGCTGCAGACAACACGCTAGTCTTAGTTTGGAAGTAGCTTCTTCAGAATGTGTGCGTGAAACAGAGCACACACCATTTCCTCATCTCTCTTGGATTAAGCAGCCTTGCCCTTAAATCCTCAACCTTATTTGCTCGGGACTATGCATTGGCCAGTAGGATGGTCGGGAGGAGGGTGGGGAGGTCATAGTCACTTGCGCTTCAGTCTTACTTACAGCCTAATAATAATAATAATAATAATAATATATTTTATTGTCATTGCACATAAGTGCAACGAGATTTGGGTTTGCAGCTTCCATCCGATGTCATAACTTAAATAACTAATACAATTTAGATTTAGATACCCCGAGAAACATGGTTTGTAAAAAGAACATTACAACAGTAAAACAGTTCAAACAGACTAAAGTGCAGATGTGTCTGTGCGACGTGACCATCGAGGGAGACAGTCCATGGGTGGTGGGGGGCACTCAGCAGGGCTGGTTCAGAGCCGCTATAGCTCTGGGAATTAAACTGTTCCTGAGCCTGCCCTGTTGACCGCCTTTGCGGACACAATGGAGGCCCCCCCGGCATTTCCCTGCATGGTACACTCTGTGAGTGAGCTGCGCCGCATCAGGGATTCACTTTAACTCCATGATAGCCAATCTATTTGATGGACCAGTAACATTTAAATTACAGCACTGAATGTGCTGTTTCTTTTATCCAAATAAGTTTGGAACTGTTATCAGGTGCTGTTGCCAACTTGATCAGCATCCAAAAGGTGGTTAAAAGGCCAATTTCCATGCTGTATGGCTCTGACTTTACATGGGGATCTAGGTGTTCTTGTGCATGCATCATAAAACATTGGCAACAAGTGTAGTGAGAAAAAGAATATCTCTCACTTTGCAGGGCACCTGCTTGCAATCTGTACAAGTGATGCAAAGCTTCCAATTGCCACTTTAATTGCTCATCTCATTCCTGCGCTGTTGCAAAGAGGCCCCATTCTATTGAGGCCTCATGCAAGCTGGAGAGATTTAAAAAATCATTTTATTTTCTATCCAGGCACATTGCAGCCTTCCAGACGTGATATCAAATTCTCCAACATTAGTGAAACTCACTCTTTCCCTTTGTTTGTGTCACAACTGGCCAGATCAGTCTGTCCTCATCTTGCCACTTTTAAAACTTGTTTTCATATGTATAGTCTGGCCTATCTGGCACGTTCCACAGCACTGCCATTAGCACCACATTACACAGACAAAAAAAAAAAACAGATATTAGCAGCCGCTTAACGACCACACTTATGCCCCTGTCTCACTTAGGAAACCTGAACGGAAACCTCTGGAGACTTTGCGCCCCACCCAAGGTTTCCGTGCGGTTCCCGGAGGTTGCAGGTGGTTGCCGGAGGTTGCAGGTAGTGGAAGCAGGTAGGGAGACTGACAAAAAACTCCGGGAACTGCACGGAAACCTTGGGTGGGGCACAAAGTCTCCAGACGTTTCCATTCAGGTTTCCTAAGTGGGACAGGGGCATTAGTCATCTGTTCTCACCCAATCAGAGATTTCCCCTTTGTTCTTCTCTGCTATTGTGCTGATATTGTGCTGGAGGTTCCTGTTGCTAACTTGGGCAGAATCCAAAAGGTGGTAAAAAGGCCAGGATCTGAGTTGTCACGCTATGGGGAGAAGGCAGGAGAATGGGCTAGGAGGGAGAGATAGATCAGCCATGATTGAATGGTGGAGTAGAATTGATGGGCCGAATGGCCTAATTCTACTCCTATCACATGACCTTATGTAACTCAGTGGGACATGCAGCATCGCTGGAGAACAAGGATAGGTGATAGTTTGGGTTGAGACCCTTTTTTTCCCAATTCTAATGAAGAGTCTCCAACCTGAAGCATTACCTATTTCTCTTTCTTGTTTCTTGTACTTAATGTGTTTTTTTGTGGTATCAGTAGCCTTTTATTACTGGAGTTTAGAAATTGGGACGTATCTGTACGACTCCACAGAGTGTTGGTGAGTCTACATCGAGGGTATTGTGCACGATTTTGGTCCCCTTATTTATGAAAGGATACATTGAAGGCAGTCGAAAAAACGATCTCTACTTCACTTCTGATTGGAATTACGTCAAAAACGTTAGTCTGAGCAGGTGTTTCACTTCAGAGAGGTATATCCACAGGCTATCCCCAAGCAATGAAAAGGTTCGATTTTTACAATATTTGAGTTTAGTTTAGAGATACGGTGCAGAAACAGGCCCTTCGGCCCACCGAGTCCGCACCGACCAGTAATCCCCGCACATCAACACCATCCTACACAGACAAAGGTCAATTTACACTTATACCAAGCCAATTAACCTACAAACCTGTATGTTCTTGGAGTATGGGAGGAAACCGAAGATCTCGGAGAAAACCTACAAGGTCACGGGGAGAATGTATAAACTCTGTAGAGACAGCACATAGTCATGATCGAACCCGGGTATCTGACGCTGTAAGGAATATGTTGATTTTGTTAATGAGTTGGAAATTACATAAATTCACTCGATAAGGTAACCATACATAGAACATAGAACACAGACCAGTGCAGCACAGAAACAGGCATGTCAGTCCACTCTGCCTGTACTGAACACAATGTCAAGTTAAACTAATCTCCTCTGCCACCCCAGACATACTGTATCGATGTGTCTGTCTAAAAGCCTCTTAAATGCCGCTATCATTTCTGCCTCCACCACCACCCGTGACAGCATGTTCCAATGAACCACCAACAGTTCCTCCATCGATATGTAATGAATGGCATTAATATGATAGGAGCAGAATTAGGCCATTCGGCCCATCAAGTATACTCTGCCATTCAATCATGGCTCACGTTGGGCACAGAGGAAGCGGGCCATTACACCATCAATGGCTTTGATCTTCTTTGCTATTCAGGACTGGACAAGGCCCCTGCTTGGCCAGCCTTCACAAATGGGGCAGCAGCCCAACCGCACGGTGTGCTTGTTCAAGAGGCAACTGCTTGGCTAAAGGACTTTGCATTCGCTAAATAAATAAATCATGGCTGATCTATCTTTCCTCCCTAACCTCATTCTCTTGCCTAGTCCCAATAATATCTGACATCCGTACCAATCAATAATCTATCTATATCTGCCTTAAATATATCCACTGACAGCCTCCACAGCCTTCTGAGGCAAAGAATTCCACAGATTCATCACCCTCTGACTAAATAATGTTTTACTCATCTCCTTACAAAAAGAACATCCTTTAATTCTGAGGCTATGACCTCTAGTTCTAGACGGTCCCACTAGTGTAAACATTCTCTCCAAATACACTTTATCCAAGCCTTTTACTATTCTGTATGTTTCAATGAGGTCCCCCCTCATTCTTCAAAACTCCAGCAAACACCAGTGCCATCAAATGCTCATCATATCTTGACCTACTCATTCTTGGGGTCAGGAATAAAAAGATTACTTCTCAGGTTCCTATTAAGTCTTTCCCCCCTCACCTTAAACTTCTTCTCGATTCCCCTACTCTAGGCAAAGGACTCTATGTGTTTACCAGATCTATTCCTCTTATGATTTTGTACACTTTTATAAGATCATTAGACTAAATGGGACCCGTTGGTTCACACGGGAGGGCTGTTCCCCCAGCGCAATATTCTACCTCTCCACCAATTCCAATATTTGTAGTCAGTGGGCTTTCTGGAGCATTAGTATAGGTGTTGTGGGCTGAAGGGACTGGTTTCCAGAGGGCTAGTAGGCACATTTCAGGCCGGCTGGCATCTCAGTCATTCAAGCCTGGTATGCTGGCAGCTCACTCGCTCACGGCTGGTGGGCTGGCAGTTGACTCACGGCTACCCCTTGAAAATCCACTTCAAGCAGGGTGCAAGGCCACCAAATTCAAGTGCAGTTTCATAACACTTCAAGCAGGGTGCAAGGCCACCAAATTCAAGTGCAGTTTCATACCATTTCAAGCAGGATGCAAGGCCACGAAATTCAAATGCAGATTCATACAACTTCAAGTAAGGTGCAAGGCCACTAAATTCAAGTGCCGTTTCATGCCACTTCAAGCAGGGTGCAAGGCCACCAAATTCAAGTGCAGTTTCCTACCTTTTCAAGCAGGGTGCAATGCCACCAAATTCAAAGGCAGTTTCCTACCTTTTCAAGCAGGGTGCAAGGCCACCAAATTCAAGTGCAGTTCATACCATAATCAAGCAGGCTGCAAGGCCATCAAATTCAAGTGCAGTTTCATACCATTTCAAGCAGGGTGCCAGGCCACCAAATTCATGTGCAGTTTCATGTCACTTCAAGCAGGGTACAAGGCCACCAAATTCAAGTGCAGTTTCATACCATTGCAAGTAGGCTGCAAGGCCACTAAACTCAAGTGCAGTTTTATACCATTTCAAGCAGGATGCAAGGCCACCAAACTCAAATGCAGTTTCATACACTTTCAAGCAGGATGCTAGGCCACCAAACTCAAGTGCGGTTTCCTACCATTTCAAGCAGGGTGCAAGACCACCAAATTCAAGTGCAGTTTTCTACCATTTCAAGCAGGGTGCAATGCCACCAAATTCAAATGCAGTTTCCTACCATTTCAAGCAGGGTGCAAGGCCACCAAATACACGTGCAGTTTCCTACCATTTCAAGCAGGTTGCAAGGCCACAAAATTCAAGTGCAGTTTCCTAACATTTCAAGCAGGATGCAAAGTCACCAAATTCAAATGCAGTTTCATACCATTTCAACCAGGGTGTAAGGCCTCCAAAATCATATGCAATTTCATACCATTTGAAGCAGAGTGCAAGGCCACCAAAAACAGAGAGTCGTGAACCTCTCCCTCCCCCATCTTGCAGAGACTGAGCCATGCCCACACTTCTGAGTTTTATAGTCCCAATCCCTTCCATGGTGTGATTGACAGGAGAGAGAATCTCATCATTTTTAAACACTATTAACTCTTTTATTTTTTATCGATGGGAAAAATCCTTGGCTCCTGATGAGCGGAGGGGACTCTGAGTAAGATGGTCAAAAATCACAGCTGTATGTGGTAGTGTTTTTTTTTTAAATCAATATACAGCGCAAACAGGAAGTGGTCAAAATTAGACTTTTAATTATACAGGGCAACACCACACTTCAATAAGGTGAAGGCAAGACCACATTGCAATATGGCGAAGGTAATGCCACTTTGCAATAAGGCGAAGGCAACACCACTTTTCAATAAGGCGAAGGCAACACCACTTTTCAATAAGGCAAAGGCAACACCACTTTTCAATAAGGCAAAGGCAGCACCATTTTTCAATAAGGCAAAGGCAGCACCACTTTTCAATAAGGCAAAGGCGACACCACTTTTGCATTTTCAAACCAAACCACCTTTGCAATTTCAAACATACCACTTTTGCATTTTCAAACCATACCACTTTTGCAGTTTCAAACCACACCACTTTTGCAGTTTCAAACCACACCACTTTTGCAGTTTCAAACCACACCACTTTTGCAGTTTCAAACCACACCACTTTTGCAGTTTCAAACCAAACCACTTTTGCATTTTCAAACCATACCACTTTTGCATTTTCAAACCAAACCACTTTTGCATTTTCAAACCAAACCACTTTTGCATTTTCAAACCACATTTTCAAACTACATTTTCAAACCACATTTTCAAACTACATTTTCAAATTACATTAAGGACACTCACTGTCAGTAAAAGCACTCACAGTTTAGTAGACGTGTTCAGTTTTATTCATAGCTCAGACTGAGAGTTGTGACCTCTCGCTCCCCCATCTTGCAAAGTCTGAGGCAGTCCACACTTCTGGGCTTTATAGTCCCTCCTCCCTCCCACCAGAAGGGGCATGGCATTCATGTCGTGATTGACAGAAGAGAGAATCTGACCATTTTAAAACTTTAATAAGTCTTTTATTTTTCATCGATCTGAAAAATCCTCTTGTCCTGCGCAGCGGAGGGGTCTCTGAGTAAGATGGCCAAAAGTCACAGCCGTAAGTGGTAGCGTTTTTTCTAAAATCAATATGCAGTGCAAACAGGAAGTGGTCAAGATTTGAGTTTTCATTATATAGATTCCTCATTCTCCTGTGCTACTATAATAAAGTCCTATCCTGCTCAACCTCTTCCTAGAGCTCAGATCGTTGTGTCCTGGCAACATCCTTATAAATCTTCCCTGCACCCTTTCCACCTTGACAACAACTTTCCTATAACGTGATCAAAACTGAACACAATACTATTTGTAGGAATAAATGTACATATGTGCATCAGAGTTGTGAATTCAATCATATTATGTGAACTCGTCCATCTTTATGGGTGTCTATAAATTGAGCATTTGTAAAATTAATTTGTTTAAGGGCTGTCCTCAAGCCTTAAAAAGATAGAGGTAGAAAAGATAAATCTGCATGTCACATGCCAGGTCAATGCCTGAAACATTACTACTCTACTCACACACGTTTCCAGTCATAAAAGGGTATTTCTAACCTTCATAGTTTTTACAACTAATCAATATGTTTTTGGACTTCAAAATCATGCAATTCTTAGTGAATGAAAAGACTTCCCGAAAAAACTAAAAGCAGACATGGACATTTAAGTTCATTTGAATGACTTTTCAAGAAACACATCAAATTATTTTTAGTGCATTGTTTTCTAAATATCAGAAAATGGCATTTACCATATAATATAACCATATAACAATTACAGCACGGAAACAGGCCATCTCGACCCTTCTAGTCCGTGCCGAACACGTATTCTCCCCTAATCCATATACCTGCACTCAGACCATAACCCTCCATTCCTTTCCCGTCCATATAACTATCCAATTTATTTTTAAATGATAAAAACGAACCTGCCTCCACCACCTTCACTGGAAGCTCATTCCACACAGCTACCACTCTCTGAGTAAAGAAGTTCCCCCTCATGTTACCCCTAAACTTCAGTCCCTTAATTCTCAAGTCATGTCCCCTTGTTTGAATCTTCCCTACTCTCAGTGGGAAAAGCTTTTCCACGTCAACTCTGTCTATCCCTCTCAACATTTTAAAAACCTCTATCAAGTCCCCCCTTAACCTTCTGCGCTCCAAAGAATAAAGCCCTAACTTGTTCAACCTTTCTCTGTAACTTAGTTGCTGAAACCCAGGCAACATTCTAGTAAATCTCCTCTGTACTCTCTATTTTGTTGACATCCTTCCTATAATTAGGCGACCAAAATTGTGCACCATACTCCAGAATTGGCCTCACCAATGCCTTGTACAATTTTAACATTACATCCTAACTTCTATACTCAATGCTCTGATTTATAAAGGCCAACACACCAAAAGCTCTCTTTACCACCCTATCCACATGAGATTCCACTTTCAGGGAACTGTGCACAGTTATTCCCAGATCCCTCTGTTCACCTGCATTCTTCAATTCCCTACCATTTACCATGTACGTCCTATTTTGATTTGTCCTGCCAAGATGTAGCACCTCACACTTATTAGCATTAAACTCCATCTGCCATCTTTCAGCCCACTCTTCCAACTGGCATAAATCTCTCTGTAGACTTTGAAAATCTACTTCATTAGCCACAACACCACCTATCTTGTTTTCATCTGCATACTTACTAATCCAATTTACCACACCATCATCCAGATCATTGATGTACATGACAAACAACAGTGGACCCAACACAGATCCCTGTGGCACCCCACTAGTCACTGGCCTCCAACCTGACAAACAACCATCCACCATTACTCTCTGGCATCTCCCATTCAGCCACTGTTGAATCCATCTTGCTACTCCACCATTAATACCCAACCATTGAACCTTCTTAACCAACCTTCCATGAGGAACCTTGTCAAAGGCCTTACTGAAGTCCATATATACAACATCCACTGCTTTACCCTCATCAATTTCCCGAGTAACCTCTTCAAAAAATTCAAGAAGATTAGTCAAACATGACCTTCCAGGCACAAATCCATGTTGACTGTTCCTAATCAGACCCTGTTTATCCAGATGATTATATATATTATCTCTAAGTATCCTTTTCATTAATTTGCCCACCAATGACGTCAAACTAACAGGTCTATAATTGCTAGGTTTACTCTTAGACCCCTTTTTAAACAATGGAACAACATGCGCCGTACGCCAATCCTCCGGCACTATTCCCGTTTCTAATGACATTTGAAATATTTCTGTCATAGCCCCTGCTATTTCTACACTAACTTCCCTCAATGTCCTAGGGAATATCCTGTCCGGACCTGGAGACTTATCCACTTTTATATTTCTCAAAAGTGTCAGTACTTCCTCTTCTTTGAATCTCATAGTTTCCATAGCTACTCTACTTGTTTCCCTTACCTCACATTATTCAATATCCTTCTCCTTGGTGAATACCGAAGAAAAGAAATTGTTCAATATCTCCCCCATCTCTTTTGGCTCTGCAGATAGCTGTCCACTCTGACTCTCTAATGGACCAATTTTATCCCTCGTTATCCTTTTGCTATTAATATAGCTGTAGAAACCCTTCAGATTTACTTTCACCTTACTTGCCAAAGCAACCTCATATCTTCTTTTAGCTTTTCTAATTTCTTTCTTAAGATTCTTTTTACATTCTTTATACTCCTCAAGCACCTCATTTACTCCATGCTGCCTATCATTATTGTAGATCTCTCTTTTTTTCCGAACCAAGTGTCCAATTTCCCTTGAAAACCATGGCTCTTTCCAATTTTTGCTATTTCCTTTCAACCGAACAGGGACATAAAGATTCTGTACTCTTAAAATGTCACCTTTAAATGTCTTCCATTTCTCTTCCACATCTTTCCCATAAAACAAACTGTCCCAATTCACTCCTTTTAAATCCTTTCGCATCTCCTCAAAGTTAGCCTTTCTCCAATCAAAAATCTCAACCCTAGGTCCAGTTCTGACCCTCTCCATAATTATATTGAAACTAATGGTATTGTGATCACTGGTCCCGAACTGTTCCCCAACGCATACCTCTGCCACCTGACCCGTCTCATTTCCTAACAGGAGGTCCAGCACCGCCCCTTCTCTAGTAGGTACTTTTATGTATTGCTGCAAAAAACTATCCTGCACACATTTTACAACATCCAACCCATCCATCCCATTTACAGAATGTGTTTCCCAGTCTATGTGTGGAAAATTGAAATCTCCCACAATCACTACCTTTTTCTTACTACTAATATCTGCAATCTCCTTACATATTTGCTCTTCCAATTCTCGCTCCCCATTTGGCGGTCTATAATACACCCCTATAAGTGTTTCTACCCCTTTCCCATTTCTCAGTTCCACCCAAATAGCCTCCCTAGACAAGCCCTCTAATCTATCCTGCCAAAGCACTGCTGTAATATCTTCCCTGATAAGCAATGCAACACCTCCACCTCTTGCCCCTCCAATTCTATCACACCTGAAGCAACGAAATCCTGGAATATTTAGTTTCCAATCACAGCCCTCCTGCAACCATGTTTCACTGATCGCCACAACATCATACTTCTAGGTGTCAATCCAGGCTCTAAGCTCATCCACCTTTCTTACAATGCTCCTAGCATTAAAATATACACATTTAAGAAACCCACCCTCTCTTATTCTCTGTTTATTGTCTTTTTCTTCTCTCTCCTCTACATTTTGGGTCAGAGTGCTACCATTCTCTGCCTCCTGCCTCACACACTGACTGCTAGCTTTCCCACGTTGAGTCCCTCCCCCCAACCATACTAGTTTAAAGTCTCCCCAGTAGCCTTTGCAAATCTCCCCGCCAGGATATTGGTCCCCCTCGAGTTCAAGTGCAACCCGTCCTTTCTGTACAGGTCGCACCTTCCCCAAAAGAGGTCCCAATGATCCAGAAACTTGAATCCATACCCACTGCACCAGTCCCTCATCCACTCATTTATCCTCCACCTCGCTCCATTCCTACTCTCACTGTCGCGTGGCACAGGCAGTAATCCTGAGATTGTTACCTTTGCGGTCCTTCTCCTTAACTCTCTACCTAACTCCCTATATTCTTCTTTCAGGACCTCTTCTCTTTTTTTACCTATGTCGTTGGTACCTATATGTACCACAACATCCGTCTCCTCTCCCTCCCATTTCAGGATTTCTTGGACACGTTCAGACACATCCCTGACCCTGGCACCAGGGAGGCAAACTACCATCCGGGTCTCCTGTCTGCGTCCACAGAATCGCCTCTCCGACCCCCTGACTATAGAGTCCCCTATTACAATTGCCCTCCTCTTCTTTTCCTTACCCTTCTGAGCAACAGGACCGGTCTTTGTGCCAGAGGCCCGGCCGCTGTCGCTGCCCCCAGGTAGGCTGTCTCCCCCACCCTTACGCAAGCATGAGTACTTATTTTCAAGGTGTACAGCCACCGGGGTACTCACCAGTCCCTGCCTCTGCCCGTTGCCCTTCCTAACTGTGACCCAGTTTTCTGTCTCCCGTGGTCTTGGAGTGACCACCTCCCTGTAACTCCTTTCTATGACCTCCTCGCTCTCCCTGAGCAGACAGAGGTCATCGAGTTGCTGCTCCAGGTTTCTAACACGGTCCCTTAGGAGCCCCATCTCGACACACCTGGCGCAGATGTGGACGTCTGGAGGGCACTCAGACTCCATGACCTCCCACATCTGACATCCAGAACAGTAAACTGCCCTGGCCCTCATTCTCCCCCTTATCCCAATACAATAAAGCCTTACCCGGGATACAAGCCAATCAGCTGCTTCCTCTGGTCCTCTTCCACCAATCAGAGGCTTCCACCAGACTCCTTCTCTGGAAGTGAGATGGAACGTTGCAGATTAGGTTACTGCTCTGTACCAGATTTGGTTACTGCTCTGTACCAGATTTGGTTACTCCTCTATACCAGATTTGGTTACTGCTCTGTACCAGATTTGGTTACTGCTCTGTACCAGATTTGGTTACTGCTCTGTACCAGATTTGGTTACTGCTCTGTACCAGATTTGGTTACTGCTCTGTACCAGATTTGGTAACTCCTTCTCATGCATCATAAAATTTCATTGCGTTTTGCATACTGCTTCATTCTGTAAATGCCAAACGAGCTCTTGCTTTCAAGTAATTGTTGTTTTCACCTCATTGTTTATTGAGTACTCTTAAGGGATCAAATAAATGGATTCCCCAATTAGTTATTCACTCTGGAATCGCAGGATTTGCAATGAAGTTTAAAGGGGAGTGTTGGCACTTGTAGTTGAGCCCAGGAAGGGGCCATTGGAGGTAAGTTGAGTGGAAAATTTATGGAAGCAATTTATTGATCCTTGAGGGGGAAAGCAATTTAGAACTGTCTATGAGTTCACAGGGAATGTGGGGTTTGTTCTGTGCTCCACTTACCTATACTATTATTTTCCAATTTTATTTTTGGTTACAGAGGATAGAATTCCATTATTTCTTCCATAAAGTTGTCTTTTCAAATTTACTGTACTTAAACTGGCAGTTTATAGTGTTAAGTAGATTTTCTGCAGGAAATTAGTCTCTTGTGATCTCTGAACAGCTTAACAGCTGGTCTGAAGCTTATTAAGGAAATATTGTTAAAAGCTATACTCACTAAAGTCTTGAAACCTAAGTTGTTTTAAGGATCAGCCTACTGTAACTCGATGAAGTGGCCACAAATTCTGCCTGATCCCACAGCCTGACTTTGTAGTTCTCGATGTTCTTGGCACAACGGGTACATGGAACTGAAAGGTTTAGAGGGTTATGGATCATACATGGGCAAATGAAACTAACATAGATGGACAACTTAGTTGGCATGGATGAATTGGGGTGAAGGGGCTTTTCCATGTTCAACGTTGATATGTTGAACGTTTACAATATTCTCTGAATTTAAAAAAAATTCTAGAGCAGCTAACAAATCTAAACATGCTAATGAAGTTCTGAGGTTAAAGATGAAAAGCAAAGATGGCCAATGCTCTGAATTCCTCCTGGATGAACTTCATCTTAAAGGGCGTCCCACTTGGACAACTTAATCCACGAGTTTAGAAGACCTTAGAAGAGTTGGAAAAAATGTCAAGGTCGTGATGACTCACCGAAGAAAAAGACCTCATACGACCTCCTACGACTATGTCTATGACCTACGACTATGTCTACGGCCTCCTACGACCCCCCTCAACCTCAGTCTTCCACACCTAAGACCAACTATGACTAGCTACGAGTGGAAAATGATCACATGATAAAATGACGTCATTTTTGCTTTTTTTAAATCGGGCCAGTTACCGACCTACGACTACCTAGTCCACCTATGACTATCTACGACTACCATCAGGACCTACTACAACCTACCTACGACCTACCTACGTGTAAAAAGTGTCAATTTTTCCATGTCAACCTTTTTTTTACCCGTGGACATTTTTTATCATAAACGGCGCGACCTACTTGAGGCCAGGAGTACGCGGAGACCACTCACGAGCATGAGGAAAAGTTACGAAGACCTCCTACGACCTCGCGGTGACCATGCTGCGAGTACGAGTCAAGGGCAAACTAGGCAGAGGTCGCCAATTAGGTTGTGAAAGTGGGACAGGGGCTTAAGGTAGTCGTAGATGTCGTAGGTCGGGAACTGGCCCAAGAAAAAAAAATGCAAACATGACATCATTTTATCATGTGATCATTTCCACTCGTAGCTAGTCGTAGTTGGTCTTAGGTGTGGAAGACTGAGGTTGAGGGGGGTCGTAGGAGGTCGTAGACATAGTCGTGGGAGGTCGTGGGAGGTATTTTACTTTGGCGAGTCAACACGACCTTGACATTTTTTTCAACTTGTCTAGGGTCTAAACTCGTGGATTAGGTCGCCCAAGTAGGACAGCCCCTTTAGAAACAAATCAGAAGTACACTGAGTGAGATGAGGCACAATAGGATCATAAACCCACTCAGTCTGGTTGAGACCTCAGACTTTTATGGAAGGGGTCTTGTCACAGAGTCATACAGTGTGGAAACAGGCCTTTCGGACCAACTTGCTCACGCCGTCCAACACTAGTCCCACCTGCCTGCATTTGACCCATATCCCTCTAAACTTGTCCTATCAATGTAGTGTATCTGTCCAAATCTTTCTTAAACATTGCGATAGTCCCAGCCATATGGTATGTTAGCTTTCATAGCAAAAGGATTTGAGTATAGTAGCAGGGAGGTTCTACTGCAGTTGTACAGGGTATTGGTGAGACCACACCTGGAGTATTGCGTACAGTTTTGGTCTCCAAATCTGAGGAAGGACATTATTGCCATAGAAGAAGTGCAGAGAAGGTTCACCAGACTGATTCCTGGGATGTCAGGACTGTCTTATGAAGAAAGACTGGATAGACTTGGTTTATACTCTCTAGAATTTAGGAGATTGAGAGGGGATCTTATAGAAACTTACAAAATTCTTAAGGGGTTGGACAGGCTAGATGCAGGAAGATTGCTCCTGATGTTGGGGAAGTCCAGGACAAGGGGTCACAGCTTAAGGATAAGGGGGAAATCCTTTAAAACCGAGATGAGAAGAACTTTTTTCACACAGAGAGTGGTGAATCTCTGGAACTCTCTGCCACAGAGGGTAGTCGAGGCCAGTTCATTGGCTATATTTAAGAGGGTGTTAGATGTGGCCCTTGTGGCTAAGGGGATCAGAGGGTATGGAGAGAAGGCAGGTACGGGATACTGAGTTGGATGATCAGCCATGATCATATTGAATGGCGGTGCAGGCTCGAAGGGCCGAATGGCCTACTCCTGCACCTAATTTCTATGTTTCTATGTTTCTATAACTACCTCTCTGGTAGCTCATTCCATCCACCCACCACATTTTGTGTGAAAGCGTTACTCCTCAAGTTCCTATTAATTCCTTCCCCTCTCAATTTAAACCCATGTCCTCTGGTTCTTGATTCCCCTACTCTGGGCAAGAGACTCTGTGCCTTTACCCAAACTATTCCACGCATGATTTTCTGCACATCTATAAGATCACCCCTCGTCCTCCTGCACTCCAATGAATAAAGTCCTCCTAGCCTGCTTAACCTTTCCCTATCACTCAGGCCCTCGAGTCCTGGCAACAGTCCTGTGCACAATTTAATTTTAAATGTTGATACAGGAGCTGCTAGGATCAGAATCTGCCACTTACTGCAATGACAAATATGCTCCAGAGGACCTCACAAGCCCAATCCCAGCAAAACTGTTGTCATAAAAATTCAAGGAATTGGTGTTTTGTGTAACATGGACTGAGGCAACTTGAAGGGTATTTCTTTGGGACTCGGCTGAGGTTATGGAAAGCAATTGAGATAAGTTACTTCAAAATTCCTTGTTATATTTTCTTTTGCGGCAACAATTTTTCAAATAATTAATAATAAATGGAGCATTCAATTTCCATGGGGATGTAACTTTGGCAAAACAAAGGTAGAGACCGCTCATGCTATTTCACTGGAATTTCAATGGATATGGTGACAGGTGACATGGAGTTCCCCTGTGGAAATTTGTGAATGAGTGTCAAGATACTGAGTCAACATTAAATTATTGTTGTCAGACTGAGCCTTGTTTAAAGCTATAAATTTCACAGCGAGAATTGTCTGCTGTCTCTTTCATCTAATTTCTGCCAGTTTCACTGGCATCAATGGTATGTTGTGTACTAAAAATTCAATGGCCAGTTTTATATACTCTAAGATTCTTAATTGTTCTGGGGAATCTAAATTCCACAGTATTGTTTGCTTGCTGAGAGAAAAGTGGTTTTCTAGTTTTTGCAGATAGGTTTTCAGAATCTGACCACTTAAAGATATTGCAAGTTGACTGTTCATCCAACCTTACATTTAAAGTCATTTGTGATGCTTGCTGTAAATGTGTTTGTCTATTAAAATTATTTAAAACATTTTTATTTGGGTCGATTTAACAGTAATGGGCATTTCATCTATTACAATCACATTAATGTGTGACAATCACATTCCCTTCTATGAATTTGTGCTGATGGGCAGGTACTGCTTTGCTGTTACCATAGCAATAACATTTACTGCTTTGCTGAACAGCACTTAAGGACATTTCTGCAGGAGTACTTTCAAACATTGACAACCCTTTAGTGAAGTCCAGTTGTCTTTGTAACGGGGATTTTTCATAAGGTATAATATAAGCTTAAGGCAGAGATAGATAGATTCTTGATTAGTATGGATGTCAGGGGTTATGGGGAAAAGGCAGGAGAATGGGGTTAGGAGGGAAGATAGATCAGCCATGATTGAAAGGCGGAGCAGACTTGATGAGCCGAATGGCCCAATTCTGCTCCTATCTGCTCTTTTAAGTTCCTGGGAACCATCATCTCCAAAGACTTTAAATGGGGGGGCCACCATCGACTCCACAGTCAAAAAGGCACAACAGAGGATGTACTTCCTGCGGCAGCTGAGGAAGCAGAATCTGACACTGGCAATGATGGTCCAATTCTATACGGCTATCATAGGTCTGTCCTCACCTTCTCCATCATGGACTGGTTTGTCTCAGCCACCAAGCACGACATCAGGAGGCTGCAGCGAATCGTCCGATCAGCTGAGAAGGTTATTGGCTGCAACCTTCCCTCCATTGACGAACCATACACTGCAAGAGTCAGGAAGCGAGCGGGTAATGCCTTCTCTGACCCCTCTAATCCAGGCCACAAACTCTTTGAATCACCTCCCGGACTGTCATAGCTGCCACAGCCAGACATAAAAACATTTTTTTCCACGAGTAATAGCTTTAGTCAATAACCAAAATCTGTAGCCTCCTTTTGCTCTGGTATTTAATTTAATTCACATGTTTAATCAATAATTTTTATTATTAATGTTTAATGTTTTATGTGTCATTCCTAACGGTCACTGTATATCATGTTGTCACTTGTGGGTGGAGCACCAACGCAAATGCCTTTTATGTGAATATTTGGTCAATAAACTTATTCATTCATTCATTCATTCATTCATAACTTTTGACCTTATGGCTTAACCTATTGAAAGTTTTTTTTAAAGAATAAATGCTAAAATATTTCCACACTGAAGGGAACAGGACTCTCTCTGAGCATGAGTCTATTCATTACAGCAATTCTTGAAGAAACATACAAAAATTTTAAATTATATTTGTTTGATTTACATTTCCACAGAAGGCCGTGGAGCCACAATCACATATTGAGATGGCAAGATGTAACGATGTTCTATGATAAATAGAATCCTATTTTTGCTTTCAGGATTAATTGATTTTTATCGATAAGAGCGTATTACCAATATTCAGTGATAATACATTCTGTTGAATGAAACAGAGCCTTTGTTGGGATGAAAGCCGATAGACAATCCATTAAAGGACCGACTCAGAGGATAATGGTCTCCAATTAAATGACATGACACTTGTTAAAATTATAATGTGACCATATTTTAGTCTAATGCTTTGAGATTTTGCTCATTGGCCATAATAGATAGAGATTATCACCCATAAATAAAATACTGCAAAGGGTGACACATTAATAAGCAGATCTCAGAATCTATTATTGTGGTTCTATTGTGGACTTCAATACTTTTACATGAATCTTTGCATTACATTTGGACTAAACTGATGTTGCACCTGAAGATCACATCGTGACCTCCTAGGAGCCTCTGAGGAGGGCGAATAAACTGGGAAATATTGCACCATCGTTGTCTTGCCCTTTACAAATTTTACAATCTTGGAATTAATACTATACCCAATGTCACTGAAGCAGAGCGCAACAAAAGTCACAACATGAGTACATTAGAAATGTCCTCATACAGAGATCAGAATAGGATTCATAACAAATGTCTCTACAACTGAGCTGTGAGATAAAGATTGGCTCACTGTTATGATTGGTCTGAGCTTCAAAAAAAATGCAACAATTTTATTCTTGTATACAACACACTTCTCCTCCAGCACGTTTTACTTTCTTCAATATCTCTCACTGCCAAGCTGATCTCTACCTATGTTAATTTAAACCTGCACTTCTTGAAAAGCTTCCTCAATAGAGCTCCAAACTACGCCTATGGTATCCAACAACCCTTTGGGTTATTTGGCTGCATTAGATGAAAATGAATGGAGGATGTTAAACTATAAACATCCATTGAAATGGTTAATTGTCAAATTGCACAGACATTTTGTTTGAATTGTGAGGTTAAACTAAACTTGCCATGAAGGCTATGTAAGATGGCAAACTGTACAATGAAAACCCAGACAAAAAATCTGAGTGAAAAACAGAATTGTCGTGAAAGAAGCTAGCGTTTGAACTAAATTGTTTATTGATCGC
Source organism: Amblyraja radiata (assembly GCF_010909765.2). Lineage (NCBI taxonomy): Eukaryota > Metazoa > Chordata > Chondrichthyes > Rajiformes > Rajidae > Amblyraja > Amblyraja radiata. The sequence continues at coordinate 117,629,537 of NC_045956.1, forward strand.
TCTAACTCAGGAATTTCGTACTCGTAGCACTAATGATTTATGGAAAAATAAGAAAGAACTGCTTCTATTTTACTACTGAAATACAATATATAAAATAATTTGCTGAAAGCTAATTAAATTCATGTGATTGCTTATTGAAGGCCCTGTGAATTACACTGTGCAAATTGTTTGATTCTGCAAAGGACTTTTTAATTATGTCCTTGTAGACTGGTCATAATACCTCTGGTATGTGAAAAAGCCCCTGTGCAAGAAGCAGGTGTAGAGATTAATTAAATCTGCAACAAAACGTTCTTTGGTGACTGACCCATGATAAGATAGGGTACAGGATGGCAATGTTCATTACACAAGCACACAGTGAGTGATTTTTATTCACAGAGTACCCTTTCATTATATAGTAGCACATGAAGAGCGTATTTTCTTACCAATTGGGTGACACTCCTTTTTAATAATTTTCATGGTAGCAGACAAGCTAATAAACAAACTTTATTTTTAATAAACTAATTTTTCACCTTCTAATATGTATGGCAACATGAAGAGATAAATCCTTGGAGCATTATCTGTTTGTAAGACAGCTTTCAAATCCTGAATTTACTAATTGCACTGAAGGTTCAAAGGCTCAATGTAACTCTTTAATAACATTGTTTCATGCACTCCATTATATAATGATTACACAGATTTAATGACAATATTCTATGAGACATAACATTAACCGACTAATTATTCTGCAAAATATTGCTTCTGGTTATTAACACTTGTTATAATTCGATATGTGTAAAGTCTATTAATGTAAAAGTTATGGAATTAAATATATTATTGTTGTCTTGTGATTAAAAAACTTCTGGAACATTTAATTTATATCAAGGCTGCATGAGGTAGAACCAATGATATTAATTAAATTATTTTCAATTATCTGATTTCTTTGTGAGATAATAAACAAAATAATTATTGAGATGGTTAAGAAGAAACTGCAGATGTTGGAAAATCGAAGGTAGACAAAAATGCTGGAGAAACTCAGCGGGTGCAGCAGTATCTGTGGAGCGAAGGAAATAGGCAACGTTTCGGGCCGAAAACCTTCTGCAGGCTGATTGGAGTTGATTTCAAACCTCAGTCACTTTGTAGCTCATTTATAACGCACCCAGCAGCTATTTGTGGATTTAACTGTTGATTTATTATTTTTTTTGTTTTATAGATCAACGCAGAAACATGCCCTTTGGCCCACCGAGTCCGCACCGACCAGCGATCCCCGCACTTTAATGCTATCTTACACACTAGGGACAATTTACATTTATACAAAGCAAATTCACCTACAAACCTGTACATCTTTGGAGGGTGGGAGGAAACCGAAGATCTCGGAGAAAACCCATGCAGTCACGGGGAAAACGTGTAAACACTGTACAGACAGCATCTGTAGTCGGGATCAAACCCGGGTCTCTGGTGCTGCAAACGCTGTAAGGCAGCAACTCTACCTTATGGAGTACAGTGCCCAGCCTATGATTTACTAATGGATGTCTGTTGAACATTTAGGGAATTGGGCAGTGCAACTACACATTGGGTAAGCTGATTAATTCAGAGATGAGTACAAAATAAAGTGCTGGATGAACTCAGTGGGTCGGGCCGCATCTAAGGATGGAAAAGGACAGAGGAGATTTTAGGTTGGGACCCTTCTTCAGACTAACAAGGACTGCGATCAGTCTGAAGAATGGTCTTGACTGGAAACATTACCTGTCCATTTCCCACCACTGACCTGCTGAGTTCCTCAGGCACTTTGCTTTTTGCTCAAGGTTCCAGTATCTGTAGTCTTCCAGCAACTGTAGTCTCTTGTGTCTCAATTCATCACCATGGCCAGGATGACATAATAGATTATATGTTTTCTTCAAATGCGTTCTTATTTTAATCAGTTGGCTACTGCAATAAGAATTCTGTATGATTGGTTTGGTAAACTAACTCCTACCTTAGCCTAGGTCGAAAGGAAATGGAAGGCTGGAGAACTTTGGCAGAAATATGGCACCAGGCAAGATATTGAATGGATGTGGCATGTATTCATTTCCAGTGAACATTTCTCTTGAGCTAAGTTAGAATGGTAGTGGGCCTGATCTGACAAATGAGGAAACAAAGTACAGGAAGGAGATAGAGAGTTTATTAACATGATGTCAAGTCAACATCCTCACCCAAGATGCAGGGTGAAGCTAACAAAATTAAAGAGCTAGTTATTGACTTGAATTGAATTGAATTGAATTGAATACCTTTATTGTCATTCAGACCTTACGGTCTGAACGAAATTTCGTGCCTGCAGTCATACATACAATCATACAATAATAAACAACAATAAACACAAATTAACACCACCACAGTGTATCCTCCAAGCACCTCCTCACTGTGGTGGAGGCAAAAATCTTAGGGTTACTGTCTCTTCCCTCCTCTTCTCCCTCTGCGCTGAGGCGATTCCCCACCGGGCGATGGCACAACAGTCCCGCGGCTCACCGAACCCCGCAAACGGGCCGGCTCAAACACCGCGGCCCGGGGTGGTCGAAGCTGCCTTCCTCCAGTCCAGCACACGCAGCCGCTGGCCCGCGGCTGAACCCAGGACTCAGGTCACCGCCGCCAGAACGCCGTCCCAGCCACCGGAGCACCGTTCCAGCCCCGAGCCGGATCGCCCTCACGTGAGTACCGTTCTCCCTCGGGCTGGGCCACTCCGACGGGAGCGCCGTTCTCCCTCGGGCTGGGCCACTCCAATGGGAGCGCCGTTCTCCCTTGGGCTGGGCCACTCCGACGGGAGTGCCGTTCCTCCCTCGGGCTGGGCCACTCCGACGGGCCACAGCCCCTCACGGGAAAGTCTCTCAGCCCCTCGCCAGGCCGCTCTCACGAGAGCGCAGTTCCAGCCCCGGGCTGGGCCACCCTCACGGGAGCGAGCTCAGGGCGAGTCCTGTCAGCTGCCTCCAGAGTCCCGAGGTCACCAGCTCCGCCATTAGGCCTCAGCGTAGACGGAGGCAGAGAAGGGGGATACGACAAAAAGGTCGTATTCCCCCCGAAGGGAGAGACAGCAAGCCCCGTTTCACCCCCCACCCCCCACATAAACACGACCTAAAAACCAAAAACGTAACTAGGCAAAACGAAAAAAAATACAACACAAAAAAGTAAAAGACAAACGGACTGCAGGCGAGCCGCAGCCGTTCCCGGCGCAGCCACTTCCGTGACAAGATGGCCACCTCCTTAAGCATCGATGGTGCTTAAGTGGAAATGGCCAAGAGCTTTGGGTTCCTTGATGTAAATATCCCCAACAATTTGTCATGGACCAACCACATTGAAGCTACACCAAAAAGAGCACACCAACTCCTCAGAAGACGCAGTGCCGTAGCGGTAAAGTTTCTGTCTTAGAGCGCTGGAGACCTGGATTCGACCCTGACAATGGGTGCTATTTCCATAGAATTTTACATTCTTCCTGTGACAGCATAGGTTTTCTCCAGGTGCTTTGGTTTCCTCCCACATTCCAAAGACATGCAGGGTTGAAGGTTAATTAGATTCTTTAAATTAGCCCTACTGTGTAGGATGTGAAACCAGGACAACTAATGTACGGGTGAATGTTGGTCGGCATGAACCCGGTTGGCCAAAGCGCCTGTTCCCACTCTGTTCCTCTAAACTAAACTAAAGACTGGTCTCCAATGATGTTACCAACTTACACCGTAGAAAGCATTGGGATGCATCATGACTTAATTTGGCAACAGCTCTACCCAGGCAACCACACAGACCAGATTCTCCACCATTGACTCCATCTACACGTCATGCCATCATGGGACAGCAGCCAACATAATCAAAGACCATTTTCACTCCTGTCATTCGTTCCTCTCCCCACTGCCATCGGGCAGAAAACACATAAGTTTGAAAGTGTGTAAACCAGACTCGGGAACTTCCTCTCTGTTATCAGACTTCAGAAAGTGTTCTTCCGTAAGCTAGAGTGCTATTCCAAATCTCCAACCTACTTCATTAGACAATGGCCTTTTTGTCTGGAACTGTTATAGGAGTGGGTGGTACATAAATAAAATGTAGTCGAAGACAGTACAGGTTTTATAGTATAGTATCCATCTGTTATGCTGCAATGCTGAGAAAACTACATTCTCGTACCTTTCTCTTCGCTCTACATTTTGTACTTGTGTTTGGCTTGATTGTATTCAGTTATAGCATTGTTTGATTTGATTGCATTGCACACAAACAAAAGCTCTTCACTGCAGCTCAGTACATGTAACAATAATACCAATATTAATATCAGCATTTCAATGCCTAGATGAGACCTTGAATAAGTTAGGTTTTACATAGAAAATAGGTGCAGGAGGAGGCCATTCGGCCCTTCGAGTCAGCCAGTTACCAAGACATAACGGAAACAGGATACATTTTTCTCATTATGTGAAATGATTGAATTATGAGGAACTGGAACATATTAGCCTTGTGGAAAAGTGACATGTGAGAGTGGGAGAACTATAGAAGTATACAAGATATTTGCGTGTGGACTCCTGTGGATATGTGTGGACTCCCGTATATTGACGAGACCAAGCACAGGCTCAGCGATCGTTTCACTGAACACCTCCGCCCAGTCCGCCTAAACCTACCTGATTTCCCGGTTGCTCAACACTTTAACTCCCCCTCCCATTCTCACACTGACATCTCTGCCTGGGCCTCCTCCATTGCCAGAGTGAGGCCCAGCGCAAATTGTAGGAACAACACCTCATATTTCGCTTGGGTAGCTTATGCCCCAGCGGTATGAACATTGACTTTGCTAACTTCAAGTAGCTCTTGCTTTCCCTCTCCTCTCCATCCCCTCACCTTTCTCAGTTCTCCCACCAGTCTTAATATCTCCGACTACATTTTATCTCTGTACCACCCACTCCCCTGACATCAGTCTGAAGAAGGGTCTCAGCCTGAAACATCACCTATTCCTTCTCTCCAGAGATGCTGCCTGTCCCGCTGTACATTTGAGTCTATATGCAAGATATTTACTGGATAGATCTAGTTAATGCAGATTATTACTCAAAGACATGTTGGACTATTAAACCAAGAGGATTTAAGGGCCTGTCCCACTTGGCGACTGCCGGCATCATTGACTGACGTATCAGATCACCGAAATTTTTTGGGCGTGATGACATATGATGTGTGGTGTTTTTTCAAGTGTCGCAACATTTTTTTTGTCGCCGCTGGATTTTGAAAGGTTCAAAATCTTTTGGTGACACTGATATGGCACCGGCAGTCGCCAACAAAATTGCCAAGTTGGACAGGCCTTTTAGAATTCGAAACAAAGCCAAGAAACACCTTTTTGCACAGAGCTTTCGAGTGACAAAACGACAAAAGCCTTTCAATCATTTACGAGACAAATAACAATATGGGGAGCCTATCAGTTTTTTCTTATTCTAAACAGATTTACTAAGTCTTTGAAGTTCGAGTAGCGGGGGCGCCGTCGAGTATGACTGCCCAGCCTGCAGCTGTCCGTCCTTTCACCCTTTTTTAGTATGTTAAAAGTTCGGTTGGAGGTCTAATCTTTTTTATGTGGGGGGGGGGGGGGGGGGGGGGGGGGGTAGGGGTGGAGGGGGAAACAAATGTTCTTAGTCCCTACCTGGTCGGAGATGCGGCTTTTCTCCGGGCCGTATCTTCGCCCCTTCCTAGCGGCCTACCACCGGGGACTGGAGCGGCGTTTCCTGCCGGGACCGGCCAGAACTTCAGCTTCGGTGGCGGCGCAATGCTGGGGCGCCATCGCGGAGTGGGCGATGCCTTGCCCGGATCGCCGTGCGGTGGGATCCGGAGTGCTGAGACCGCCGACTCCCAACATCGCGGAGCTGTCTTTACGGAGCTTCCAACCACGGCGGCGCTGACTCTGAACACCGCGGAGCCTGGGATCTCTCGCCGAGATCGCCAGTGTCGGAGCTCCGACCAGCGTGGCCTGTGGACTTCGGGAGCCGCGGTCTCTGGCTGCAAGCGGCCGTTCCAGACACTCCAAGCCGCTGAAGAGTGTTCTCCCGACGCCGAAGCCCCATCATCCAGTGAGAGGGCCCGAACATCGGGCCGCCGTTGGGGCGACTGCGGAGGCCTCAATAGGCCCGACCATGGGTGAACAAGGGGAAGAGGACTTGACTTTGTGCCTTCCCTCACAGTGGGGACCATTGTGGGGGGATGTCTTTATGTTGTATGTTCAATTCTTTTTTAATGTGGTGTCTTACTTTCATTGGTGTGCTGCCAATGGCAACTTAAATGTCACTACACCAGAAATGGTGTATGTGACAATAAATGTCCTTTGTTGTTTGTTTTGTCCATGACCTTGTTTATCAATCTGACTCCTGTCCAGCTGACCACGATTCTTTAATATTACAGACACTTTTTTAAATTAAGCTTGACAGAAACAAGATGTAATTTCAGGAATGACTATTTAAAAAAGTCAATACTATTTTCAGACAGAGGTTTACATTCAGAGGTTTGGAAGCAAAGCTGTTCTATAATTGTCATCTTGTACTATTTCCGGCAGTATTCTGTGGCTCTCTGCAGTTTTACTACTTTACAATTGTTTAATAACGTATTATAATTTGCTTAAAAAAACCCAAATATTATATCTGGTGTTCCCTTAACCTAATTATGTCATTTCACACAAGTACAGTAGAAGTACAAGTTAATGCAGCTTATTTGCTTTCTTCAACTTTAGAGATCAGCATGGCGATAATCTAAAACTTTGTGTTGTTTTCAACAGTAAGAGTATTTTACATCTACAGCTTTCCTTTTACAACCAATAAATAACTTCAATTTTAGTTTTAAAGTAAAAGTGCAGTATGTGCATTGCAATAAAAATACGTAAAATTTTAATGAATCTCAAAAACAAAAAACACTGTGTAAATAAGCAAACTGTACAATCTGGAGTTCAAGATCATCTTTAATCAGTACCTATATTATAGCGGTACAGCAGGTTGTTAGTTGTTAGTTCATCATTACTGCTTCCAAGACTGACCAGTATAGGAAGTGGGTGTTAGTATGAATTATACAGTAAGGTGGGGTTAATGATGCTATTCTACTCTGATTGGTTCACATGCAATAACCAATCTACATCCTTCCCCGTAAAGAGCGAATACAGTTAAATACACATGCAGCTTAGAATTCAAACATACTCGCCATATCTGTCAGGCGGTCTACTTTTACAGCCCGAATGCGTACGGACCAAGCCCTCTCCCCCTTCGCCAGAATAGTTAGAGGGAGGCGGTGAACCCGGAAGTGAGAAAGTAGCAGGGGACACTCGTGGTGACCGACAGGGGGAGCTTGCGGAGAGGTAGTGTTCTTGTTAGTCATAGCCACCGGTCGTGGTGGAGTAAGGGACATACTGGAGCTAGTGGTGGCCACGGCAGCAGACGGCTGGAACAGTAGAGGTGGAGCGAAAGAATCGGCTGGTGGTGGACGTGGTTCCTTCACAGCTAGCAAGTGTTGGTGGCTCCGACAGCACAGGGCGCCATCGATGTCAACAAGGTAAGATCGGGGTTCTTTAGATGGGCCAACAACGCAACCTAGACGGGAATGTCCCGCAGAGGTTTGCAAACGGACGACTTGGCCCGGTAGTAGTGGTTTAAGTGGTTTGCTGGACTTGTCATGTGATCGTTTCTGGATGTTGTGTTTCTCCTGTATGCGTTTCTGGATCGTGGCTGGCTTCAGCACCTGAGGCACCAGCTTCTGCTGGGCAATTGGTATCGGTGGTCTCGTTGTTCTGGACATCAGTCGCTGGGGCGGTGAGCCCAGGACCCCGTCTCTAGCGATGTTTCTGAGGTTTAAAAGGTCGAGGTACACATCTGACTTGGCTAGGTGGGCGCGTTCCATTAGCTGTTTTGCGCTTCTGACGGCTCGTTCAGCGAGCCCGTTACTTTGTGGGTATTCGGGGCTGCTCGTGACATGGTGGAAATTCCATCGGTTTGCAAAGTGTTTGAAGGCGTGACTGGTAAACTGTCTTCCATTGTCGGTTTGCAAACGGACAGGTGCGCCGAATGTGGAGAAGTGTTTCTGTTGCTTTTGAAAGACCATATCTGATGTGATAGAGGGCAGTAAATCAAGTTTGAACCAGTTAGAGTAGGAGTCGACCAGGACTAGATAATGTTTACTGTGCCATTCGAAAATGTCTGCCGCCAGCGACGTCCAGGGCAATGCTGGTGGAGGCTGTTGCAGTAAGGGTTGGCTCTGTTGGTGCTGTGCGAGGCTGTTGCAGTAAGGGTTGTCTCTGTTGGTGCGGTGCGAGGCTGTTGCAAATGGAGCAGGAGGCTGGCCTGTCCCGTACGTACTTGGTCATGCCGGGCCAGTAAAACATATTCTGTGCGTGGGCCAACATGGCATCGGTGCCTGGGTGGCCGCTGTGTGCCTCTTTGTAGTATTCGTCATGTAATGATGAAGGGATCACGACTTTGTGGCCCTAACTATGACACCGTCCTGTATTATCAGTTTATCGCGGACTAAGAAGAACGGCTGCACCTCCAGCGGTGTGCTGGATTGCCTGTCTGGCCAGTCCCTCTTGATTATGGATGAGAGTAGCTGGAGAGTGGCCGTCGGCGGCTGTGTGTTCAGCTAGATGGCGCAATTCGTCAATCTAAGTCAATGCTGAGAACCGTAAACTCGTCCCGTTCATAGGGGATGGTCGTTCGCTGAATGCACGTGGTGCGCGAGAGAGAGTGTCAGCAACAAACATGTCTTTACCCTTTTGTAAACAATTTTGAAGTCGAATCGCTGAGTTGCACCATCATTAAGCTGCAGAAGTGCAGGTGCTGCGTGTATAGGTTTAATGAGGATGGTCACAAGAGGTTGGTGGTCTGTCTCGACCATGGAAAACATTCCCAAAGATAAAGTCCCTGAATTTAGAACAAGCGAAGACCACAGCCAGCAGCTCTTTCTCGATCTGCACGTAGCGCTGTTCGGTGTCCGCCATGGTGCCGGGAGGCATAAGAGACAGACGTAAAGTCCCATCGGCAGATGTTTGTAGGCAGGCAACGCCCAGCCTGTATCCGTGAGGCATCGCAGGTAACCGTGACAGAACGCCTTAGGTCAAAGAACGTTAAGGTAGGAGCACTGGTCAGCCTCGACTTTAAAGAGTCAAATGCTTGTTGGTGTTGCTGGAACCAGGACCAGGCAGTATCCTTCCGAGTGAGTTGTCTCAGAGGCGAACTTAGTTCACTGAGGTGCGGTATGAACTTTCCCAGATAGTTCACCATACCCAGGAATCGTTGGAGGCTAAACACGTCGGTGGAGGCTGGCATCTCTGTGATGGCAGCAGTCTTCTTCGGATCGGGTTTGAGACCGTCAGGAGTGAAAACATGTCCAACATATGTGACCTCCGGAACCTTGAACTTGCACTTGTTAGGGTTGAATTTCAGGTTGATTTGATGTGCCCGGTCCATGATAAGCTTTAGGTTGTTGTCATGCTCCGCTGTGTCTTTGCCATATACCAGGATATCGGCTACGATGATGGCACACGGGAGTCCCTGGAACAGCAGTTCCATGTTTCTCTGGAAGACTTCGCTGGCCGAGTTAATGCCGAATGGCATTCTGAGAAATTTAAATCTGCTAAACGGAGTGGCGAATGTGGTCAGGTTTGATGACTCGTCATCTAGCGGTATCTGCCAAAACAAGCTTTTTGCAGTCGAGGACGGAAAATACTGTTGCTCGCCCAATCTGCGCAGCGACGTCATCAACAGTCCTCATAGGATAATGTGGATGCCTGATGGCAGCGTTTAAATCTTTTGGATTGATGCATACACGGAGCTCGTTTTTGTCCTTCTTAAGGGTGGCAACCATGGTGGAAACCCAGTCAGTGGGTTCACTGATTTTGGCTAGTACGCCCAAAGAGACCATGTTCTTTAGTTCAGACTCAATTCTGTCTTTCATAGCGTGTGGCACGTGGTGGGGTGCACGGACGACTGGGTCAATGTTGGGGTCAATGGATATCTTGTAGGTCACAGGCAGCTTGCCTAGTTTGCCATTGAACAGATCAGGGTATTCTTTTATCGGGTCCTCAGATATCAGTAGCTTGTGAATGGACCGGTCAAAGGAGACCAGCCCTAAGTCTTGGCATGCATGGATGCCCAGTCGAGTCACAGAGTCAGAATTCAAAATATAGAAAGTTAGATTCCTTGTGGTGTTTTTCAGCACGCATTTGAAAGTGGTTCTTCCCAGAGGATACAAGACCTCCCCCCCATAAGCATGTAAAGTGGAGTTGTCTCTAGTCAAGGCCTCATTATTCCTTATCTTGTTGTAGATGTGCACAGACATTACATTCACGCGGGCACCCGTGTCTAGCTTGGCCCTCACTGGCTTATTATTAATTGTCATTAGAACAGAAGGATCCAGAATTTTACCAGCTGTGTGAAGGAGTGAATGCACAGTTGACTCCTCATATGTGTTAATTGGATCGCCCTCGTGGGCAGAGTCGAGCTGGTCTTGAGAATCAGGAATTATTTGTTTTTTTTGCAACAGGCACAGATTAGATGCTGAACTGGAGGGTCTTTTCCCATCGGCCCTGCAAACGATGGCAAAATGGTTCATCTTTTTGCAGTAATTGCAAGGCTTTCTACAAGACGGACAAGTAGCTCGCCCCTTGTCGTGGAAGTAGTTACAATTAGGAGGGCTCCGAGGGGGCTCATTGGCGAATCCCCGATTAGCCGGTTGAGAGGGCTCAGTCATAAATCTTCTGTTATCGGTCGGTGTTTGTAGTCTGTTGAAACCCATCAGGTTTATGGTCTTCTTCTCAGAGTCAAGCTGTTCGCTTAATGGAGCAACAAGCTCAGACAATCGACAGGCATGTATTGCTTGCTCAAGGGTTAAATCAGCATTCCGCTGTAACTCAGTCCTGTGCTTCTGATCAGCCATGCCCGAGACAAGTTTGTCACATATTAATTCATTCGACATGATTTGAAAATGACATCTTTGAGCCATATATTTTAAATCACAAATAAATCTCTCCATCAGGAAACTGGTGGCTTGCAAAGAATTTGGCTCTTTCTAAAATGCGGTTCGAGGGTAGCTCGCATAGTTCACGGAATTTACGCAGTAAAACATTAGGGTCACGCATAGACTCTGCAGGTACAACTACCTGATTGTTGTCGTCATGGACAGCTGGTGCATATTCAAAAGTCCGAGCTCTCATCATGGCTTCGGGTCCCGCCAGGTTAAGTAAGAGGGAAGCCTGGGCAGCGTCTGGTTCATTTCGGTGGATGATATTGATGTGGTTTTCGTAATCAATTTCAAAGAGTCTCCATCTTTCACCAATGTCAGAATCGAAGATAAGCTGTGTTGGGTTTCTGCATGATTGAGCCATAGTGAAGCAAGAAAAAAACTGGAAAACAGAAATAAAAACCGATAAATGGACGCAGTGGGTTACTCATTGCTTAATGACACCATGTAAATATGCAAACTGTACAATCTGGAGTTCAAGATCATCTTTAATCAATACCCATATTATAGCGGTACAGCAGGCTGTTAGTTGTTAGTTCATCGTTACCGCTTCCAAGACTGACCAGTATAGGAAGTGGATGTTAATATGAATCATATAGTAAGATGGGGTTAGTGATGCTATTCTACTATGATTGGTTCACATGCAATAACCAATCTACACTGTGGATACTTAATAGTCTGAAATAAAACCAAATCAAGAGTTGAGAATACACAACAGCACCCGTAGTCAGGATTGAACCCAGGTCATTGATGCTGTAAGGCAGCAACTTTACCTCTGTGCCACCTTTCCACCCTTATATTTTGCATTGTATTTTGAGGGAATATGTCACAATAAAGTGCTGCAGATATATTTATAGCTCAATTTTGATCACTGTGCTCTGCCACCCCTATTCACCCTTGAAGTGCACCTAGATCACACATTTAACTTTTGACATTGGCATCAATAGGTATGCCGCCCCAGGACTGCATTCCAAATTAAATATAATCCAATTATTTGTCAAATAAATTGAAAATGTTTTAATGGAGGTTGATGGGAACACTCAGGAGGTCAGCCAGTAACGGTGGAGAGAGGAAATAAGTTGACATATCAAGTTGTAGATACAAGGAACTGTAGATGTTGGTTTACCAAAGAAAGTCAGAAAGTGCTGGAGTAACTCATCAGTTCAGTTTCCCTGGAGAAGATGGATAGGTGACATTTCATGCCGGGACCCTTCTGCAGACCTTCTTCCAGGGATGTTGCCTGATCTGCTGAGTTACTCTAGCATTTAGTGTCTTTACTTGACATTTCAAGTTGATGACTTTTCCCCAGTGGAACCTCACAGTGTGTGGATGTGACAACCCTTCAAATGAATTGCAGCTTACGTTGTCCACATTCCACAAATATATCTTTCCTGGCTAATTCTATCCTGCCTCTATTGATCAGCCACGTTCCAAAACCATTAAGTGATTAAAAAAATTAAATTCTTTGAAAAAGATAAAACAAATACAATTATTTAAAAGCACTTTAAATATTTTAAAAGTTTGCAGCAAAGAAATGCATGGATATATTCTAACTATTTTTTGCTCACCGTCATAAAATCCACATGGGGAAGCAAATCCCGGGCCTGGGCTAAGTCAGGGCACAAGAACGGCTTTCCTGATGTAAATGCTGGGGAAGTCCAGCAACCCCTTGCTCTAACACGAGTTGGCAGAGTCGAGTAGTGGATCATAACCAGGATATCGCTAGGGCAATTTGTTCAGATTATTCTGGACTTGCACATTCATGCGGTAGCTCGAGACACTGGCAATTATGAGAGGAAATGCCAACATCTCTTTGAGGAGCTGCCAGCAAATCGGAGACACATAATTGCAGGAAATTCCCGTTGACATGAAGCGGCAATTGTTTTACATTTTGAGGTCAAAGAGTTATGCAGCATGGAAACAGACCCTTGGGCCCAACCTGTCCATGCAAGCCAAAATGGCTGTGCAAGCAACATCTGCCTGTGTTTTATCCATATCCCTCTAAATTTTCACTATCCATGTACCTGTCCAAATGCCTTTTAAACGTGCAATTGTACCTGTCTCAACAGCTTCCTCTGGCAGCTCGCTCCATATACGCATTTCACATCTATGTGAAAAAGTTGCCCTTAAGGTCCCTTTCAAATTTTCCCCACTCACCTTAAAACTGTACCCTCTAGTTTTAGACTCCCCAGACTCAGGGTAAAAGACTGTGTTCATTCATCTTATCTGAGCTCCTCGTGATTTTATATATCTCTGAAAGGTCACCACTCAGCTGCCTATACTCCAGGGTAAAGTCCTAATCTATCCAGCCTCTCCTTATAGCTCCAGCCCTCCAGTACCAGTAACATCCTCATGAATCTTTCCAGCTTATTGAATCCATCCTATAGCTGACTGATCAGAACTGTATACAATAGTCCAAGTGCGTCTCAAACAACTTGTACAGTTGCACATGACATCTCTATTCCTGTACGCAGTGCCTTGAACGGTGAAGATAAGTGTGTCAAATGTATTCTTCAGCACCCTGTCTATCTGTGTTACCATAGAAACAATACTGAAACAAATCTTAATGTTATTATGGATTTGCTCACACATTTAATAAAATCGAAAACAGAAAATGTGGGAGATACTCAGCAAGTCAGGCAGCATTTAGTTTATTTTACTTTAGTTTAGTTTAGTTTAGAGATACTGTGTGGAAACTGAGTTCGTGTTGACCAGCGATCCCCGTACACTTTCACCATCCTACACACTAGGGACAATTTACATTTTTTACTGAAGTCAAGTAACCCACAAACCTGTGCGTCTTTGTAGTGTGGGAGGAAACTAGAGCACCTGGAGAAAACCCACGCGATCACGGGGAGAACGTGAAAAAACTCCGAACAGACAGCACCCATGATCAGAATCGAACCTGTGTCTTTGGCGCTGTAAGGTAGCAACTCTGCTGCTGCACCACCATGCTGCCCCTGAAGGGCCTTCCCAGACGGAGGTGAATGATAACAATGGACAGAGAAAAAAAAAATCGATCTCTAAACTGTGAAGTAGAAAAAAAACATTTGCTGGAAATCTCAAATAAAAGAGAATGCTGGAAATACACTGTAGATCAGGTAGCATTGGTGGAGAGACAAAACCCAATTAATATTACTGATGCCTGATAACATACAAGAACTGGCCAGTTTTTGTTATTTGAAATAGTTAAATTCAATATTGAATCCTGGGGGCTCCAACGAGTCTAGACAGAAAAATTAAATGTTACAATGCTTATACTTTACAGTAAAACTACAAGCACTTTTAACTATTGGACTTATATTTTTTAACAACTTTTTACCAAATAATGTATGTTTCTGCCTACTCTGCAGGTCAGACTTTTCCTTTTCCTACAGCTGGATTTGTTAGATCATTATCGGCCAAGTTCCATTTTAAATCTATAATCAGCCTGCCAGATTTTCCCTCACAACCTGAAGTACTCCTACTTAATCTCGTTTAACATCAACCTCAGCTAGCAACACTGAAATAACTAGCCCAGGTCTGCAAAAGCATTCAGTTGCTGAATATAATGTCCGGGCATAAATTCAGAACTGATCAATGATTACTTATTAAGCTTTGGAGAAAGGAGAAAAAAAATATTTGTGGCTTACGTGCACTTGAGTAAAGTAATGGCTCGTGACAAACTAAAGCACAGTGGCAATTTTTATTAAAGTGTAGTTACTATATTTGTTTTTTTTTAAATGGTGACAATTAAATCACATTTAGTGCTTTTCATGTAATTGGAATGAATAACAGGTGCCGGATAAATATTTTGATTTTAAATACGGGAATATGCATAAAACATCATGTAACTTTATCTGTAATACATTATATAGTCACCGTCCACAATGAATGAAGGAAGTGTTTCGCATGTATTAGTTACATATTCTATGATGTCACAAAAATAATTTGTTTAGTATAAAGTTATATATTAAAGAAGGAAATTATTCTCAATGTATATTACTTTCTAGGCAGAGTTGATGGTGCTTCTAATGCCTAAGGAATTTTGTCCAGATTCTGGAAATTAATTAGACCCAATTCTTCTTAATGGACTGCAGGAAATGTGTGGTTTAGCTGCCGAGAAGGAATCAAGCAAGCTACTATTCAATTACAGCCTGTTAATTGATGTGGTCAAAGAAAAATCATTTCTGATTGTTGGCTAGTTCTTAAATTAAAAACTATTTGGATGTAAGCCCATCAATAATAATGTTGATTTTCCCCCTTTGTACATCTCCTTTCCTTCATTTCCACATCCGGTTTCCGTGGTTATTTAAAATAATTCCAGCATTTAGCCATAAAAGTCAACGACACATAGGAAGCTTTCCAGTCCATGATGCCTGTGCCAACTTTTTGCTGGAGGAAGCCACGTTTAATCCCACAGCCCTAGACTCTCACCACAGTTCCATCTGAAAGAAATACTAATCAATTTTACCCTGAATTTATCTTTTTATCTGCCCATACCTCAGCCCCAATCCCAACCATTCAACTTTTCCTGCAAGTTTTCCTCAGAGGTGAAAGTGGAGAAATTCTTCTTCCTCTGAACTGGGCATTCCATCAGGATGACACAAGATGCTGGAGTAACTCAGCAGGTCAGGCAGCTTCTCTGGAGAGAAGGAATAGGCAACGTTTCGTGTCGAGACCCTTCCCCAGCCAACAATGGGCATCATAAACTCCACCTGTCCTGAAGTCATCTGTTGCTGGCCCTGATTTGTCCTGGCCATTTCCTGTCTCTAGTTTTTTCTTACCCTCCCCCCACCCACCCCACCTCTATGTTTCAGTCTGAAGAAGGGTTCCAACACGAAACGTTACGTATTATTTTTCTCTAGAGATGCTGCCTGTTGCGCTGAGTTACTCCAGCACTTTGTGCCTATCTTCGGTATAAACCAGCATCTGCAGTTCCTTCTCACACATTCCATTATGGTGTCTCGGTTCCTGCATAATTTTCCCATGCTGTGAACCATGTGTTTTTCTTTTGGAAGGGAAGATGAAAGGTTGAAAGGTTGAAAGGTTGAATTTATTGTCACATACACCTAGGTGTAGTGAAATTATTTTTGCCAATGACGGTGAAACTGGTCTGAAAAAGGAGGAACTTGTGTTTATGCACTTCCGGCTCTGCTGAGATATCACACAGAGATCTACAGCCTGGCAAGCAAATTTGATGTGGGGTCACTGATGTCACCTATGAAGCAAAGGAAGCTGCCTGCACACCAAGATCCCACAAGCAACAAAAGACGTCGCCTATTCCTTCACTCCATAGATGCCGCCTCACCCGCTGAATTTCTCCAGCATTTTTGTCTACCAAAGACAATCTTGGAGTTAGTTGAGAGGTAAATATTAGTCAGGGTATTGGTAGAACTCCCTGCTTTTACTCCAATAATACCTTGGGATCTTCTGCATTTGAATAGAAGGGCTGGTTGGATCATACCTCTGACATTGTGAGTAACTCAGTGGGTGAGGCAGCATCTCTGGAGATTAAGGATGGGTGCCATTTTGGGTCGAGATCCTACTTCAGACTGAAATTTCTACACCCTGACACTGTAACCCTAAAGGTCCCACTTAGGAGACCTAAACAGCAACCTCTGGTGACCTTGCCCGCCATCCAAGGATTTCACGAGGTCACAGGAGGTTTTGGTCACTCTCCCTAATGGTCGAAAGTGGTTTCCGCATGGTCGAGGCTTCATCTAGGTTGCTGCTATTTTATCATCATGATTAAAGCCGGCCTCGACTAAAAATAGGTTGCCGTTTTAAAAATCGATAATTTTTTTGTCGCAGGTCTAGTCGAAGCCGGTTGTGATGCTAGTCGAAGGTAGTCAAGGGAGGTTGTAGGTAGTCGAAGGTAATACAAGATACAACATACAAGATATATTTATTTGTCACATGTGCCAGTTGGCACAGCGGGTGCAAAACAATTAGTTGAAAAAAAGGTCAATGTAAACATAAGCACTCCTGGGCATGCCCAATCATAGTTGGAGAGTTCTTTTAGCAGAAGAAACTTGAACAGGTGATGGCTCCCAAAAGGCAAACTTGCAAGGGTAGGGCACAACCCTCCAAAATGCCTGCCATGCATGTGTTGCACACCCATGAGGAGGAGTGGCAGGAGGACATGCCACAGGAGTTGATAGCCCTGCATGAGAGACCCCTGGAAGAGGAGAACAGGGAGGTAGTCAATGTCCCCACCACCACCCCATCCTTCACTGCCACATTTGAAGGCAGCAAAAGTGTAAAAATTTTAAATGCAGACAAATCGTCCTCTTGCAGCACATTCATCAGGTTATCATACTGTCCAAGCCTCAATCTTCTTTGCAAGAGGGGCTTCACCCACTGACACCACTTCTTGTGCTTCCTCTTCACCCTTGTGCTTTCCCTTCTGCCTTTCTTGAAAGGCTGATGAAGCAAAAGGGCTGCTGCTGACAGCAGTAGATGTACTTTTTGTAACATCCACCAAGCTAGTTCCTTCCCTGCTCGCATGGTTCAGAAAGATTTAAAAAAAACTGGGAGGCTTTTATTGTAAGAAAAAAAAATGCATTCATGACATCATTTTATCATGTGATCATCTGAGCTGTAACCAGTCGACACGGGTTGTTGTTGGTTTTCAGTTTGGTTGTTTGAGTTCGAAGGGGGTGTTGTTCAATCGCGGACCAATTTAACAGAGACCATCCTCGAGTAAAAGGTGCGTGGTCGAAGCCAGTTTTCAACATAGTCGAAGGAGGTCGCTGTAGGTCGAAGGTGGTTTTCTTCATAGTCGAGGAAGGTTTTCAACATATGCGTGGGAGGTGGTAGGAGGTTGCAAGTCACTCGACCTTGATTTTTTTTCGGGTGGGTGGCAATATCACCAGAGGTTGCTGTCTAAGTCTCCTAAGTGGGACAGGCCCTTTAATCTGCCCCTGATTCAAGGAAAATACATAACCAGTCCATGATGGTGGAAAAGGAGTTACATTGCATGATGCCATCCTCCAGCACTTGCCAGTCACTCCTCCTCAGTTAAATATCAAAGTACTGTTTAAAGGTAGGACTTGCAGATGCTGGTTTACAAAAAAGATGCAAAGTGCAGAAGTACCTCAGCGGGTCAGGCTAAAACACAGATAGGAAATGGATGTTCTCTGGAGAACATTGATCTCTAGAGAGCACGGATAGGCGAAATTTCAGGTCAGAACCCTTTTTCAGACTGATTGTAGTGGGGGTGGGGAGCTGGAAGAGAGGTGGGGGTGGATCATAGTCTGGCAAGTGATAGGTGGATATAGGTGAGGGGGAGGGGGGTGGGGGTGGGGGGGGGTCTTTGATTGGCAGATGGGTGGACAAAGACCAGAGATGAAAAGACAAAACGTGTTGAGGTAAGGGTAGAAGAAGTGCAAAATGTAAAGGCAGAGAAAGATATAGGTGTAAGGTGATAGGGAGAAGGTGAAGAAATTGGAAAATTCAACATGAATATCATTAGACTGTATACTACACAAGCGGAATATGAGGTACTGGTCCTCCAGTTTGTGTGCATCCTCGCTCAGACAATGGAGGGGACCCATGACAGAAAGGAGAGTATGGGAATGTTTAAGCCAACCAGACAGACCTTTCTGCCTATACTACCTTTTCAGATAATGAGTTCACAATCCCATACCACCCTCTTAGCAAAAATATATATATTTATCTCCACTCCACTTGGGTAAGGGGGAAACTGTTTCTTAGTCACTTCCTGGTGAGGATGCGACTATTTCTCCGAGTCGTGTCCTCGCCCCCCACCTCGCGGCCTACCAGCTAGATCGGAGCGGCCTTTCCTGCCGGGGACCGGACACCGGACCAGAGCTATTACAGCGGCGGCGCGGCACTGGATTCACCGCGGAGCGCTCGATACCTACGTACCTGGATCACCGTTTGGAGCTCATGAGCGTTGGGCCTGCGGCGTCGACGTCATGGAGCTGTGGTTCGAGGGGCTCACAAGGCGGGCGGCGCTGAACGACATCGCGGAGTCCTGGGGCCCTTTGCCGAGGGCCGCCAGCGTGAATCTCCGCCTGGCGCGGCCTGGGGACGTCGGGAGCTGCGGACTCCGGTGGGAAGCGGCCGTTTTGGAGGTCCAAGCCGCTGAGGTTGGCCTCTGGTCCCGACGTCGGAGAGCCGGTATCCCGGCGAGCGGGCCTGAAGCGGCAGGCTGCCCATAGCAGCGACTGCGGAGGGCTCCAGAGGCCCCAACCACGGGTGAACATCGAGGAAAAGACTGACTTTGGTGCCTTCCCTCACAGTGGGAAACTTTTGATTCTGCTGTGTGGGGATGTTTAATGTTTAAATCTATCGTGTTGTGTTCTTTATTTTACTGTATGGCTGTATGGTGATCACATTTCACTGTGCCATCTGGCACATGTGACAAATAAATATATCTTGTATCTTGTACTCCAACTACAATTTTATAACATTCTGGCATGAATGCACCTAGAATAATGTTTCCAGGTCTAGTCTGCTTTCCTTGGTAAGGTTATACATAATTATGGAAATACAACAAAGGCCAATATCTACGATTGATGGAGGCATCTGGGGACAGTTTTACAGGCTGTGCGTCTTTTCTTCCCTCCTTGGGTTAAACTTTACCCCATTCCCTCATTTATACTGGACAATCGGCAATTATGGACATGATTCTCCCCCTGCCCCGCCTCATGGCCTCAAGATCTGATATAGTGAAGGTTCACTGTAACAGCATTCCAATAAATAAAATATCGTCCATCAACCATCACAATTTACATCTTATGACTGAGATTAATTGTGGATTGAATCTGCCACTTCCCTATGAATCCTATGGCCTTTTTTTAAATTTCTTTGAACAACAAGCTATGTGGGATAAATCACATTTTGAGGGTAGGAGAGGCTGTGGATGTTTGTCTGAAGAAAGGCTGAAGAAGCTTTTCGACCCAAAACATCACCTATTACTTTTCTCCAATGATGTTGCCTGACCCACTGAGTTACTCCAGCTTTGTGTGACTATTGTTGCTATGTGGGACCTTGTTTAAAGCCTTGCTCATATCTATCTAGACTCCTCCAATGCACTGCCCACATTGACCTCTTTGCTACTTTGTCCAAAGAATTAAGCAGGTTGGTCAGACTCCCTTCCTCGATCAAACCCACAATGTCTGTGCCTTGCAAATGAAGGCTTGCGCTGTCTCTCAGCCTGGATTCCAGTGGTTTGTTCACTACTGAAGTTGAACTGAACGGCATGTAATTACTTGATTTATCCCTTCCTTTTTAAGCTCTCCAATCCTCTAGAACCACTTCTGTAGCCAGAGAGGGTCGACAAAAAATGAAGTCAGAACCTCTGCAATTTCCTCCTGCACTTATTTTAACAGCCTGGGATATATTTCATCCAAGCTTGATGATTTACCCAATATCAAGCAAACCAAATCCCTTAATACTCTTTTTTTTTAAAGACTGTTTATTCCATGCAATACCTGATATTTAACTACCTCATTCACTTCAACTACTGCGTCAACATAATTTCCCTCTTTCATACGAAGCATTCATTAATGGCTTTGCATAACAGGTTAACTTTTTGGTCCCTTATTATTGACTTGGATATTCTTTCACTTTTTATGTACATGAAACATGTTGGGATTTCTTTGATTTTGCTTTCAAATGGTTTGTCATATCTCCTTTTTTGCTTTCTTAGTTTAGTTTTTAATTTCACCCCTGCTCTTTTCATACTCTTCAAAGCATTCCATTCAGCACTTGGTGGGACTCACACAAACATTCTTTACTTGCTTTATCTTATCTTCCATGCACTTTGTCATCCAAGGGCTCTAGATTTAGTGGTTTGTCTTTTTCTCTGTACAAATATCTTTACACACAATCCCTGGAATCTCCCTCCTAAAAATAAGAAACTGCAAACACTGATTTACAAAAAAAGACACAATGCGCTTGAGTAAGTAATGGATCAACGCATCTCTGGAGAACATGGATAGTTGACCTTTTGTGTCGTGACCCTTTGTAGGTGATATTTTGGGTGCCGAATCATCACCTATCCATAGATAGACACAAAATGTTGTAGTATTTCACCGGGTCATAAGATCATAAATGATAGGTGCAGAATTAGGCCATTCGGCCATCAAGTCTACTCCACCATGGCTAATCTATATCTCCCTCCTAACCCCATTCTCCTGCCTTCTCGCCATAACCCCTGACACCCATACTAATGAAGAATCTATCTAACTCTGTTTAATCATGTCAGGCAGGTGGAGCTTTTTTTACTAGAGATGCTGCCTGCCCCATTGAATTGCTCCAGCATTTGTGTCTATCTTTGGCATAAACCAGCATCTGCAGGTCCTTTTTATTACATTTTATCACCTATCCAAGTCAGCTGGAATAAAGACCTAGCTTGTTCAATCTCCCTCATAGGGCGGGAGTGCCATTCCAATAATGCGTCTGGTGAATCTCTGTCACGCTCCCTCTACAGCAAACATATACTTCAATAATGTGAATTGTGTTGCTAGAATATGGGGGAAATAGACCATCTTATGAATTGACAGATGTTTGCAAAACAAAACAAGCTGTTGCTGCCAAATGTACAGCCCTTGCATGGCAAAATGCACAGAACATAAGATAAAGCAAGAAAGAGAAGTATGTGTCAGATAGGGAGTTGATGAAAATGTCAGCTAAATGTAGAAATAATGTAAATGAGTGTTTGATGGTTCTTGGGGACTACATGGGCTGAAGGGCTTATTTCCATGCTGTATCTCTATGACTATGAGAGTGGAAATAGATTTTTGGTATCAGGGTTTCAGAGGTTGGGAGCCAGCTGTTCAGAATGTATGCCTAAGATTTGGAGGGAACAGTAAATAATATGTTTGAGCTTGCCCATGACAGAAAACTGAGTGGGATTGTGTGATTTATGAGACCCACAAAGAAAATACTTCTGGGCAGTTTAGACAAGTAGAGTGAAAGAGCAGGCGCGTAGCAGATTCAATATAACTTGAATATGTGTGAAGTTATCCACTTTGATAGGAAAAACAGAAGGCCAGAGTATTACTTAAATGGTGAGAAAAAGGGAAGTGAGGACATACAAAAACTCTCGGGCCAACCACTAAAAGAGAAATCAAGTAACATTGTAACATGTGGGAAGCAAAGGATAACTGTGGCTGCTACAACTTTGGTAAGTGTGTCCAGATTCAGTTCCTGAAGGACCGTGTTGGGGCACTGGAGAAGCAGCTGGATGACCTCAGGGCCATTCGGGATAACGAGAGTTTCCTGAACAGAAACTACAGTGAGGTTGTCTCGCCAAGGATACAGGAAGAATGAAGGTGTGTGACTGAGAGAAAGGGGAGTAACCGTGGAGTGCAGGAGACCCAGGCCGCTGTGCCTAATGAAAACACGTACGCCCTCTTGGGAGCTGTCGGGGGAGACGACGTTTCCAGTCCGAGCGGCGGACAGGTCGGTGGCTCCAATCCTAGAGATGGGATTCGACTGGCGAGACCGACGTCGGGCAGAGCTATAGTGGTGGGTGATTCCATTGTCCGAGGTGCGGACTGGAGATTCTGTGGCGGCAGGCGAGACTCCACGATGGTCTGTTGCCTCCCTGGTGCCAGGGTTCAAGATTTCACGAACCGAATTCAGAACTTCCTAGAGAGGGAAAGTGAACAGTCGACAGTAGTTGTGCACGTAGGCACAAACAATGTCAGGAAGAGGAGGAAGGAAGTTCTGCAACGCGAGTTTAGAGAGTTGGGAAGAAGACTGAAAAGCAGGACTTCTAGGGTGGTTATCTTTGGATTGTTTCCTGTACCTCCTGCTAGTGAGGGTAGACTCCACAGATGTGACTGTGGTGTTGTTGATGGCGAGTGCGGGGTGGGGAGGGGGAGTTCTCCTAAAGTCTACAATCAATTCCACTGTCTTAAGAGCATTAGGTTGTTGCAATGCCACCAGGATGCCAGCTGTGTCACTTCCTGTCTGTAGGCAGATTCCTCCCCATCGTGGATCAGTCCAATCAGGGTTGTGTCGTCCGCAAACTTGAGAAGATTGACAAGTTCTGACTCAAGACGAGTCTGTGGAGGTGCAGATGTTGGTGTAGAGAGAGTAAAGGAGAGGGTAGAGTACGCAGCCTTGCGGTGCTCCTATGCTGAGGGTCAGTGGGTCCGAGATGTGCTTCTCCATGCCGCTTCCTGTCTGTCAGGAAGTTGGTGATCCACTGACAGAGGGGTTCAGGCGCAGTCAACTGGGTGAGTTTGGAATGTAGTAGCTCTGGAACAATGGTGTTGAATGCAGAGCTAAAATCAACAAACAGGATCCTCGCATAGGTCCCCTGGCAGTCTAGGTGCTGGAGGATGAAGTGCAGGCCCAGGTTTACTGCATCATCCACAGATCTATTGGCCCGATATGTAAACTGCAGGGGGTCCTGCAGGGGCTTTGTGATATTTTTCAGGTGGGCCAGCACAAGCCTTTCAAGGGTCTTCATAATTACAGAGGTCAGTGTGACAGGCCTGTAGTCATTAAGACCAGTAATCCTTGGCTTTTTGGGTACAGGAACAATAGTGGAGACTTTGAAGCAGGCAGGGACAGTACAGGGAATGCCATAGAGGGAGTACAGAGAAGGTTCACCAGACTGATTCATGGGATGTCAGGACTTTCATATGAAGAAAGACTGGATAGACTCAGCTTGTACTCGCTAGAATTTAGAAGATTGAGGGGGGATCTTATAGAAATTTACAAAATTCTTAAGGGGTTGGACAGGCTAGATGCAGGAAGATTGTTCCCGGGAAGTGATGGGGAAGTCCAGAACAAGGGGTCACAGTTTAAGGATAAGGGGGAAATCTTTGAGGACCGAGATGAGGAAAACATTTTTCACACAGAGAGTGGTGAATCTCTGGAATTCTCTGCCACAGAAGGTAGTTGAGGCCAGTTCATTGGCTATTTAAGAGGGAGTTAGATGTGGCCCTTGTGGCTAAAGGGATCAGGGGGTATGGAGAGAAGGCAGGTACGGGATACTGAGTTGGATGATCAGCCATGATCATATTGAATGGCGGTGCAGGCTCGAAGGGCTGAATGGCCTACTCCTGCACCTATTTTCTATGTTTCTATGTTTCTATGTTTCTACAGGTTTGTAGGGTCTGGTTGAAAAATGTCTGTGCCAGTTGTTTAGCACAGAGCTTGAGGGTAGAGGGAAAAACATTGTCCGGTCCTGGAGATTTCAAGCTTCTCCACCTCATCAATTTCAATTGTTAGTGATGGAGAAGTGGCCAGATTGATGTTGGGCAGCAAGGATGGTGTGGGTAGTGGACGAGGGCCGAGCCTTTGCAGACTGGAGTTAAGGGCCTCTCCCACTTGGGCGTCATTTACGCGACATCATTTATGCGTCACGACGCACGCGTTGTGACGCTCACGTGATGCGTGCATGCTGTGCAATACACGCACATGGCGCGTAATGGTGCATGTGAGGCAGTGACGCGTGGTCGTGCGCAGCGCCCCAGGATTTTGGGATTCACAAAATCTTTGCCCACCACCTGTGTGACACGCAAATGACGCCCAACTGGGACAGGACCTTTAGGCTGTAAGTGGGTGGAATTGGTGATTGGGGAGGAGTGGGTGGGGGAAGGAGGGAGCGAGTACCGGAGTTATGTTTCTGTCTATCGAACCTGCAGTAGAACTCGTTCAGGTCGTTGGTCAGCTGACGATTGTCCAAGGAGAGGGGGGCTTTCCTCTTGTAGCTGGTGATTTCTTGCAAGCCCTTCCACACTGAAGATGAATCATTAGCTGAGAACGTGCTCCTCAACCTCTCAGAGTATCTTTGCAGCTCAGAGTACCGATGGTAGGGAGGTCACAGCCGATGATGGACTGGGCAGTGTTTACTACCTTTTGATTCCTTTTCTCAGCTTGTACTAGGCCTGCCTGTAGAGGTCTGCATCCACACTCCTATAGGCCTCATCTTTAGACTGGCGGAGCTGTCTGAGTTCTGGGCATTGGATCGAAAATTGTCAAGTGAAAGGGATATGAGGAATGGAACAGTTCCAGCTGAGCCACCATTGACATCTACAATGTTGTTTGGAGGTATAAGCCGTATTGGTTTTCTGTTGTACAAGATTGTTTGGCAAGCTGACTCCTTCACAGCTTGTCTGCAAAGGACTTATTAGTACAAGTGCAACTAGAGCAGCAACTACATTAGAGGCACGAGAGACTGCAGTTGCTGGAGTAGTGAGCAAAAAAATAATGTGCTCGAAGGCTCAAAGGCCAAGGCACCATCAGACTGATGAAGGTTCCTGACTTGAAACGTTGTCTGTCCATTTCCCGTCACAGATGCTACCCTCAAGATTCAAGATTCAAGAGAGTTTATTATCATGTGTCTCAAATAGGACAATGAAATTCTTGCTTTGCTTCAGCACAACAGAATATAGTAGGCATGAATACAGAACTGATCAGTGTGTCCATATACCATTATTTAAATATATACACACATGAATAAATAAACAGATAAAGTGCAAATAAACAGATAATGGGCTATTAGTGTTCAGAGTTTTGTTTGAGTTGAGTTTAATAGCCTGATGGCCGTGGGGAAGAGCTATTCCTGAACTTGGACGTTGCAGTCTTCAGACTCCTGTACCTTCTACCTGAAGGTAGCGTGGTGTGGGTCCTTGATGATGCTGCCAACCTTTTTGTGGCAGTGGCAGCGACTGCGATTGGTCCCCTCGATGGTAGGGAGGTCACAGCCGATGATGGACTGGGCAGTGTTTACTACCTTTTGTAGTCTTTTCCACTCCTGGGTGCTCAAGTTGCCGAACCAAACCACGATGCAACCGGTCAGCATGCTCTCTACTGTGCACCTGTAGACGTTAGAGAGAGTCCTCCTTGACAAACCGACTCTCCGTAATCTTCTCAGGAAGTAGAGGTGCTGATGTGCTTTCTTTATAATTGCATCAGTGTTCTTGGACCAGGAAAGATCTTCAGAGATGTGCACAACCAGGAATTTGAAGCTCTTGACCCTTTCCACCATCAACCCGTTGATATAAACGGGACTGTGGGTCCCCATCCTACCCCTTCCAAAGTCCACAATCAGTTCCTTGGTTTTGCTAGTGTTGAGGGCCAGGTTATTGTGCTGGCACCATTTGGTCAGTCAGTCAGTCTCACTTCTATACTCTGACTTGTCCCCATCAGTGATACGCCCCACAACAGTGGTGTCGTCAGCGAACTTGATGATGGACTATGACCGGCTACGCAGTCATGAGTATAGAGTGAGTACAGCAAGGGGCTGAGCACGCAGCCTTGAGGTGCTCCCATGCTGATTGTTATCGAGGCTGACACCTTTCCTCCAATTCGAACCGTCTGTGGTCTGTGAATGAGGAAGTTGAGGATTCAATTGCAGAGGGATGCGCAGAGACCCAGTTCTGCGAGTTTGGTAACCAGCTTGGAGGGGATGATTGTATAAAATGCCGAGCTGTAATCAATGAATAACAGCCTGACATATGAGTTTTTGTTGTCCAAGTGGTCCAGAGCGGAGAGGAGAGCCAGCGAGATCGCATCCACCGTTGTTCTGGTGTGGCGGTAGGCGAACTGCAGTGGGTCCAGGTTTTTGTCGAGGTAGGAGTTGATTTGCGTCATGATCAACCTCTCAAAGCACTTCATCACCACCGACGTTAGTGCCACTGGTCGATAGTCATTGAGGCATGTCACCTTGCACTTCTTAGGCACCGGTATAATTGATGCCCTTTTAAAGCAAGTGGGAACCTCAGACCTCAGAAGTGAGAGTTTGAAAATGTCCAGCCAGTTGGTCCGCACAAGTTTTTAGAACACGACCTTGTCCACTGCGTTCCTCCAGAAGTTTATTTTTATTCAATATTGTGAAGTTTTACCCTAAACAAGCCGTATGAAGCTCAGGACCACTCTCTAGTTATTGATAGGATGAATCAGTTGTCTGATAACAGCTGGGAAGAAAATGCCCTGAAAACACATACCTCCAGATTCAGGGACAAATTATTCCCAGTTGTTATCAGGCAACTGAACCATCTTATCAACAACTAAAAAGTGGTCCTGAGCTACCATCCACCTCATTGGATACCCTCAGACTATATTTAATCAGACTTTACTGGACTTTATCTTGCAGTAATCTTTATTCCCTATAATTATGTATCTGTAGGCTGTGGATGGCTCAATTGGGATCGTATAGTTTTTCCGTTGACTGGCTAGCATGCAACAAATCTTTTAACTGCACCTCGGTACACGTGACAATGAACTAAACTAAACTAAAGAAGGTACACAAAATTGCTGGAGGAACTCAGCGGGTGCAGCAGCATCTATGGAGCGAAGGAAATAGGCGACGTTTCGGGCCGAAACCCTTCTTCAGACTGATGGGGGGTGGGGAAAGAAAGAAGGAAAAAGGGGAAGAGGAGGAGCCCGAGGGCGGGCGGATGGGAGGGTGGGAGGAGACAGCTAGAGGGTGAAGGAAGGGGAGGGGACAGCACAGGCTAGCCAAATTGGGGGAATTCAATGTTGATGCCATAGGGGCGCAAGGACCCCAGACGGAATATGAGGTGCTGTTCCTCCAATTTCCGCTGTTGCTCACTCTGGCAATGGAGGAGACCCAGGACAGAGAGGTCGGATTGGGAATGGGAGGGGGAGTTGAAGTGCTGAGCCACCGGGAGGTCATGTAGGTTAAGGCGGACCGAGCGGAGGTGTTCGGCGAAACGGTCGCCCAACCTACGCTTGGTCTCACCGATGTAAATTAGCTGACATCTAGAGCAGCGGATGCAGTAGATGAGGTTGGAGGAGATACAGGTGAACCTTTGTCGCACCTGGAACGACTGCTTGGGACCTTGAATGGAGTCGAGGGGGGAGGTGAAGGGACAGGTGTTGCATTTCTTGCGGTTGCAACGGAAAGTGCCCGGGGAGGGGGTGGTGCGGGAGGGAAGGGAAGAATTGACGAGGGAGTTGCGGAGGGAGCGGTCTTTGCGGAAGGCAGACATGGGGGGAGATGGGAAGATGTGGCGAGTGGTGGGGTCACGTTGGAGGTGGCGGAAATGGCGGAGGATTATGTGTTGTATTTGCCGGCTGGTGGGGTGAAAGGTGAGGACCAGAGGGACTCTGCCCTTGTTGCGTGTGCGGGGATGGGGAGAGAGAGCAGTGTTGCGGGGTATGGATGAGACCCTGGTGTGAGCCTCATCTATGGTGGCGGAGGGGAATCCCCGTTCCCTGAAGAACGAGGACATTTCCGATGCCCTGGTATGAAATGTCTCATCCTGGGAACAGATGCGGCGTAGGCGGAGGAATTGGGAGTAAGGGATGGAGTCTTTACAGGGGGCAGGGTGGGAAGACGTGTAGTCCAGATAGCCATGTGAGTCAGTGGGTTTATAATGTATGTCGGTCAGGAGTCTGTCCCCTGCGATGGAGATGGTGAGGTCAAGGAATGGTAGGGAAGTGTCGGAAATCGTCCAGGTGTATTGGAGTGCCGGATGGAAGTTGGTGGTGAAGTGGATGAAGTCAGTCAGTTGTGTGTGGGTGCAGGAGGTGGCACCAAAGCAGTCGTCAATGTAGCGGAGGTAGAGGTCGGGGATGGGGCCCTGGTACGCATTGAACAAGGATTGTTCAACGTACCCGACAAAGAGGCAGGCGTAGCTGGGGCCCATGCGTGTGCCCATAGCTACGCCTTGTGTTTGGAGGAAATGGGAGGAGTCAAATGTAAAGTTATTGAGGGTGAGGACCAACTCCGCTAAGCGGAGGAGGGTGTCAGTGGCTGGGTAAAGGTTGCTCCTCTGGTCGAGGAAGAACCGGAGGGCTTTGAGGCCATCCTGGTGGGGGATGGAGGTGTAGAGTGACCGGACATCCATGGTGAAGATGAGGGGGTGAGGGCCCAGAGAGTGGAATGCGTGGAGGCGGCGGAGAGTGTCTGAGGTGTCTAGAACATAGGTGGGGAGGGATTTGACCAAGGGGGATAGGATGGTGTCAAGGTATGTGGAGATGAGTTCGGTGGGGCACGAACACGCAGAGACAATGGGTCTGCCGGGAGAGCCGGGTTTGTGGATTTTAGGGAGAAGGTAAAAACGGGCCGTGCGGGGCTGGGGAACGATGAGTTTGGAGGCTTGGTCAGGTAGGGCGTGGGAATTGATGAAGTCGGTGATGGTGCTAGAAATGGTGGCCTGGTGCTCGTCAGTGGGGTCATGGTCCAAGGGTAAGTAGGAGGAGGTGTCCGAGAGTTGGCGCGTGGCCTCAGCTTTGTAGAGATCGACGCGCCAGACTACCACGGCACCTCCCTTGTCGGCTGGTTTGATGACCCAGTCTGGGTTTTTGCGGAGAGATTCGATGGCAGTGCGTTCAGAGGGGGAAAGATTGGAGTGAGACAGGGGAGTGGAGAAGTTGAGGCGGTTGACGTCGCGGCGGCAGTTCTGAATGAAGAGTTCCAGAGCCGGGACTTTCTGAGGGGGGTTCCACGAGGAGGGGGTGCGTTGGAGACGGGAAAAGGGGTCATCATTAGGGGGCGAGGACTCCTTCCCATGGAAGTGCGCTGTGAGGCGGAGACGACGGTAGAAGCTCTCCAAGTCATGGTGGGCGCGGAACTCATTGAGATGGGGACGGAGGGGGACAAAGGTGAGACCTCTGCTGAGGACAGACCGTTGGGTGGGGGAGAGGGGGAGGTCGGGGGGGATGGTGAACACCCGGCAGGGGTGGGAGTTGGGGCCAGAGGAAGGCAGGTGGGTAGACGGGGTACGGGGTTGTGGGTGTTGGAGGGGTGGTGGGTGGTCCGGGGGTGGGGGGGAGAGAGGGCTGTGAGGTGGGGGGGGAAGAGCGGGTGTGACATGGTTGGGGGGGGATGGGGGAGGGTCAGTGGAGCAGCCACTGAGGTTAGCACGGCTGGGCAGACGGGCGCTAGGACCCGGTGGAATTAAATCGAGGAGAGTGGGAGTAAGCAGCGTGAAGGCTGCAGGCCCAGTGCAGAGTCCAGGCTCCAGGTAAGGCGACGGCTGTGGGTTGCTGGAGGGGGGTGGAGTGGCACGGGTCAACGGACCCGATGGTCGGAGTCCAGCGGCGCGGGTCAAACTAAAGAAGGTCTGAAGAAGGGGTTTGGCCCGAAACGTTGCCTATTTCCTTCGCTCCGTAGATGCTGCTGCACCCGCTGAGTTTCTCCAGCATTTTTGTGTACCTTAAACTAAACTAAATATTCAGTTGAGTTACAATGCTGAATTTACAGCATGATTTTCCATAATAATTCTATAAAATTTAATTAAATAATAATTTTAAGAATGATGAGAGAAATATTTTGGTAAGTGTCATGTTATCAAATCTCCAAACCAATCTAACCCATATGTAGTGCAGAGACACTGCATTAATGAGAATTAATCAAATTAATCAGTTTCAATTTACTTATCTTTTTCACACTTCTCCCACATTCAGGTCATGGCATCCCTGAGAAGATTAGCCCATTTAATTTGAGACCCACGGAAATGTGGATGCTGGAAACTTGATAAAAGAAGAAGTGCTGGAGTGCCCCTTTAACTCAGCCAGCATGTCCGACTCACTCAGTCAGACAGCATCTCTGGAGAAAAGGAATAGGTGATGTTTCGGGTCAAGACCCTTCTTAAAGCTGTGTGTCACTGGAAGTCAGTTCACCTTTGGATGTCAGGTGTCGGCAAGCTGATAGCGAGTCAAGCTTTCATTGTTCATGAAACCTACATACACAGACTTTGTTGAAATTGGCCTAACTCTTTAACCAGTAACAAATACTCTGTGCCATGGTTACAAATCATTCAATGAGTAAATATGTTGACAATAATTTAATGTTGCCTAACCTGGGGTGGTAGAAAAATGTATCAGGATGTACTAGAATAATGAAGTTGAGGTTTAGGGAGGCACAGTGGTGCAACAGTAGAATTGTTACCATACAGCACCATGGGTGGAGTTCGTGTGTTCTCCCAGTGACCATGTGGGTTTTCTCCGGGTGCTCCAATTTCCTCCCACATTCCAAAGACGTGCAGGTTTGGCTTCTGTAAATTGTCCAGAGATGGTAGTACAAGACAAGTGTACGGGTGATCATTGGTTGACACAGACTCGGTGGACCGAAGGGTCTGCTTCCATCCTCTGTCTCTAAACTAAACTAAATTAATCTGAGGAAATGTGCAGAGATAGTTTGTCAGTATTGAAGAACTCTCATTCTGTCACAGGATTGATCACGGTCGGGGGCTTAAGGCTGTGTTCTAATTCAAACTTCATAGGACCACCCATGAACCTTGGGCTGCTGCGATAGCACAAGCCACTGAACTGTTATTCGTTCAGCTTCCGGGAAGAATGTAGGCATAGATGGAAAGATTTATGACTTCTACCACCCAGTTCAGTGCGAGTCTCAGCTTTGTAAACAGCTGTTAAATACAGTAAACTCTGGTAATCCAGCATCTGATTGTTTGCAAATGCTGCTAGTTTGATGTCTAGTCACTCATTAGCCCAGAACACAAGCCAAGGGGTCCGGAGAACAGGCAGAATGAGCGACTAGTGCTGAAGGCCCAGAGTGCAACCAGGGCCACGGTTCAGATTTTAATCAGACAGGAAAATGAAACATTTTTGGTTGATTATTTGAAATATACAGCATGGAAATAGGCCTTTTGGCACACTCACCAACCATTAGTCACCTGTTCTCTCACGAGTTTTATGTTATCCCACTTTTGCATCCACTCCCTATATACTTTTCAGGGATCGATTAAACTTCACACTCGCATACTTTGTGGATAGGGGAAGAAACAAGTGTACCTGGAGGAAACCCACGGGTCACAATTAGAACATGCAAACTGCACCCAGACAGCACCAAAGGTCAAGATCATATCCTAGTCTCTAACACTGTGAGACAGTAGCTGTACTAGCTGCAACACTGTGCTGCACCATTCCACAGGTGGTGCATATTCATATTCATATATCCATTTTCCTTTGGCAACAGGTTTGGACAGGTTGGGTGAGTGGGCAGATGCATGACAGATGCAGTATAATGTGGATAAATGTAAGGCTATCCACTTTGATGGCAAGAACGGGGCAGATTATTATCTGAATGGCGTCAGGTCAGGAAAAATGAGGTTTAATGAGACATGGGTGTCCTTGTACATCAGTCACTGAAAGTAAGCATGCAGGTACAACAGACAGTGAAGAAAGCTAATGGCATGTTGGCCTTCATAAGGAGGGACGTTGAGTATAGGAGCAAAGAGGTTAATTCCTGGGATGGCGGGACTGTCATATGATGAAAGAATGTAGCTACTGGCCTGGTATTCACTGGCATTTAGAAGGCTGAGTGGAAATCTTATAGACACATATATCATTATTAAGGGATTGGACACAATAGATGCAGGAAACATGTTCCCGATGTAGGTTCAGAACCAAGGGCCACAGTTTAAGAATAAGGGGTAGGCCATTTAGAACTGAGATGAGAAAAATCTTTTTCACACATAGAGTTGTGAATTTGTGGAATTGTCTGCCTCAGGAGGCACTGGAGTCTGATTCACTGGATGCATTCAAAAGAGAGTTAGCTAGAGCTCTTAGGGCTAGCGGAATCAAGGGCTATGGGGAGAAGGCAGGAACGGGGTACTGATTGTGGAAGATCAGCCATGATCACATTGAATGGTGGTGCTGGCTCAAAGGGCCGAATGGCCTACTCCTGCACCTATTGTCTATGTATCTATGTATGTTTGTAACACTGGTGTAACATTTATTAACCCATCAGATTTATAAATTTTCACCATTGCTGGTGCGGTGGGTAATTTAACATGCTACAAATCTACATGAACAAATCACATGCCAAACTGACATAAAATCATCAAAAAATATACTCCAATTACTAGGGCAACTCTACAGTGCCTTTCAGGGATGATCAGTACATGATATACATGGAAATCAGTTGGTAATTAGTGGTTGATTTGCGGCATGATATTAGGGCTGGGTTTGTGTGGGTGGATATTGTATTCTTCTACTCACATGATCAATTTGTAGAGATTACTAAAGTCAATAGAAAGAGCAAACACAGAAATATATCCCTTGTTAATTGGCTTTGTTATCATTAAATTAGGCCCTAAATGCCACATAGACATTCTGCTATTTCTTCAATGTAACCAAAAAGATGAGGTCTTTGATTTTAGTCCAATAAACAGTCATGTAATTAGAAAGTAATATATTGTAATTACCATATTAATAAAGCTGTGATGAATGTTCCAACCTGCTTCATGCTGATAAAGCACAGGTTACAGCGGCAGGACTATGATCCACCAGTATAGTTTTCTGTAACTTTGCCCTTAGCAGATTCCCTCGCTCAATGATTGGTGTCAAACTAGGTCAATAGCTCCAGTTCAACACGTCGCAGAGCTTGACGGGAATGGCACCTTAAAAGAATATCTGAAAATGCAGAGCTAAAGAACCAATGCCAAGCAGCAGAAGTTGTCTCACCATGGAAAGGCAAAGTGGCCCCATAAACATGGAACGGATCAAAGCTGTGTGTGTGTGTGATTCTGTCATATCTGATGAACAGTAGTGGGCAATTGAACATCTAATGGGAGGGGATGTTTCATGAATAGCCCTGTTTTTAACACAGATGCACCCAATGTCACGGGCGCCAAAGGAAAATAGAGACAGCCGCAACCATATTTTACTGAAAACACAAAGATTGAGGAATAGTACCGACCTAAAATGGTGTCTGTCCTTTCACTCCACAGATGCTGCCAGACCTGTTGAGGTCCTCCAGCACTTTGTGTTTCTATCAAGATTCCATAATCTGCAGCTTCTTGTCTCACCATCTTTAACTCGATGTTCCAAGTAAATGATCCATCTTGGTCACTTCCAAAATGCCCATCTTCACAGATTCTGGGGTTCAGGAAATTTGATGCGTTCTTTGTGATGTTAATAAAAGGCTGAAACATTAGATGCTGTGAGCCTTGGCAGCTATCTGGCTTAGAGCTGAGGGTGCGTGCCAAGACTAGTTGTGCGTCTATCCAAGCTTTTACTGTACAATTACAACACCAGCAACTGCTCAGAATTGTCGACAAGTGGTTGTTCCTTCCTCAAAAAGTAGAACAAATCAAATCTGACTAATTATGGTCCCGTCAGCTTATTCTCAAGCATATAGTCTGAAGAAGGGCCTGACCTGAAACGACATCTACCTTTGTCCTCCAGAGATGCTGCCCAACACACTGTGCTTTGCTAGTTATTGCTCCATCAGCAAATTCACAATTGTCAGGTAAACAGTGGGAGGGGTTGCTGATAAACATCACTTACTCATTTATAACCCACTAATCAATGCTCAATAGGTCCCAGCATTTATGATAATTCTGATCCAGACATGAAGTGTAACATTTGCGATATGTACAACTATTTTTACGTACAACTATATGTACAACTTTAGGGTACTGATTTTGGATGATCAGCCATAATCATATTGAATGGCAGTGTTGGCTCGAAGGGCCGAATGGCCTACTCCTGCACCTATTTTCTATGTTTCAATATTTCCTTGTTATCCGTTGATGTGAAAATGGTTAACATGTCAGGAATGTGGTAAACAATTTGATTAAAGCGCATTCCTGTGGTGATCTGCCATGTGACAAGAGGTAACTTGTTACGTGACAGGAAGTTGTTTGATTGTGTTTATAAAAGAAAGAGATTGTGCCTTGAGATTTTGCACTAGATTAAATGGCTTTATAAAATTACAAGTTTATGCTTCCCAATTTATATGGGTAGGGAAAGTCTTCGGTGCCTCAAAAAAAAGTACAACCTAAATTAGATTCCTTGCAAGTGACCTACAAGAGGAAAATACTGGTCATTAATTCGGCCCTGCTTTATTTCCCGCAATGAGAAAGGAAATTGAATGGGATGTAAAGCAGGCTGCTGATTCACTATTACCTGTTTTTGCTAGGCGGAAAACTAGATTCACTCTAAGAGTATTCATCACAGCAAGCAACATTCTTGTTTTGAAATGATAAAATTGTTTTCCCACAAGCTAGTCTGATGTTGTTCAAATGCATGCTGCAAATGTTTCAATTATTTACGGAGTTTAAAGCATTGAAAAAACAATATTTGGCAAACTTTTATCTTGTAGGGGGAAGGAACCTTTGATTTTATACATTACAATGGTATTCTATATGAATAACACAATGACAACTTTATATTGTTGCGATGTGTTTATAAATGAGGAAATGCCTCCAACCAATTTTCAAACATTAACAAACCAACCCTGAATACATTAGGTTGCACATGCATGGCAAACCTTGACTAAATGAGTAAAATCAAATTGTAGACAAATAACAGTTATTATCCTTTCATAATCATAGGTGACCATTATGTTCAAAACACAGCAATTTTATCATTTAGTTGCAATTCTTCTTTAGGTTTAGGTTTATTTATTGACACCAGTAGGAACGAATAGTGAAAAGCCTGATTTTATATGCTATTCAATCAGATCAGAAACTTATTCATAAATCAACTCAAACATATCAATCAAGTCAAATCATAATCATCATATTCAAATGCAATATATAGAGCAAAGAAGCAGGGAAGGTAGTGCATCTGTGGATAACAAGGGAAATCAGGGATAGTATCAAAACAAAAGATGAAGCGTACAAATTTGCCAGAAAAAGCAGCCTACCAGAGGACTGGGAGAAATTCAGAGTCCAGCAGAGGAGGACAAAGGGCTTAATTAGGAAAGGGAAAATAGATTATGAAAGAAAACTGGCAGGGAACATAAAAACTGACTACAAAAGTTTTTATAGATATGTGAAGAGGAAAAGGTTAGTTAAAACAAATGTAGGTCCCTTGCAGTCAGAAACAGGCAAATTGATCATGGGGAACAAGAACATGGCAGACCAATTGAATAACTACTTTGGTTCTGTCTTCACTAAGGAAGACATAAATAATCTGCCGGAAATAGCAAGGGACCGGGGGTTAAATGAGATGGAGGAACTGAGTGAAATCCAGGTTAGCTGGGAAGTGGTGTTAGGTAAATTGAATCGATTAAAGGCCGATAAATTCCCAGGGCCAGATAAGTTGCATCCCAGAGTACTTAAGGAAGTAGCCGCAGAAATAGTGAATGCATTAGTGATAATTTTTCAAAACTCTTTAGATTCTGGAGTAGTTCCTGAGGACTGGAGGGTAGCTAATTTAACCCCACTTTTTAAAAAGGGAGGGAGAGAGAAAACGGGGAATTACAGACCAGTTAGTCTAACATCGGTGGTGGGGAAAATTCTGGAGTCAGTTATTAAAGATGGGATAGCAGCACATTTGGAAAGTGGTGAATTCATTGGACAAAGTCAGCATGGATTTATGAAAGGTAAATCATGTCTGACGAATCTTATATAATTTTTCGAGGATGTAACTAGTAGAGTGGATAAGGGAGAACCAGTGGATGTGTTATATCTGGACTTTCAAAAGGCTTTCGACAAGGTCCCACATAAGAGATTAGTATACAAGATTAAAGCACACGGTATTGGGGGTTCAGTATTTATGTGGATAGAGAACTGGCTGGCAGACAGGAAGCAAAGAGTAGGAGTAAACGGGTCCTTTTCAGAATGACAGGCAGTGACTAGTGGGGTACCGCAAGACTCAGTGCTGGGACCCCAGCTATTTACAATATATATTAATGATCTGGATGAGGGAATTGAATGCAACATCTCCAAGTTTGCGGATGACACGAAGCTGGGGGGCAGTGTTAGCTGTGAGGAGGAAGCTAGGCGCCTGCAAGGTGACAAGGTGGATAGGTTGGGTGAGTGGGCAA
The DNA here is from genome assembly GCF_010909765.2 of Amblyraja radiata. Classification (NCBI taxonomy): domain Eukaryota; kingdom Metazoa; phylum Chordata; class Chondrichthyes; order Rajiformes; family Rajidae; genus Amblyraja; species Amblyraja radiata. The sequence goes on from NC_045956.1 coordinate 117,666,168, forward strand.
ATGCATGGCAGATGCAGTATATTGTGGATAAATGTGAGGTTATCCACTTTGGTGGCAAAAACAGGACAGTAGACTATTATCTGAATGGTGGCCGATTAGAAAAAGGGGAGATGCAACGAGACCTGGGTGTCATGGTACATCAGTCATTGAAAGTAGGAATGCAGGTGCAGCAGGCAGTGAAGAAAGCAAATGGTATGTTAGCATTCATAGCAAAAGGATTTGAGTATAAGAGCAGGGAGGTTCTACTGCAGTTGTACAGTGTCTTGGTGAGGCCACACCTGGAGTATTGCGTACAGTTTTGGTCTCCTAATCTGAGGAAAGACATTCTTGCCATAGAGGGAGTACAGAGAAGGTTCACCAGACTGAATCCTGGGATGGCAGGACTTTCATATGAAGAAAGACTGGATAGACTCGGCTTGTACTTGCTAGAATTTAGGAGATTGAGGGGGGATCTTATAGAAACTTAAAAAATTCTTGAGGGGTTGGACAGGCTAGATGCAGGAAGTTTGTTCCCGATGTTGGGGAAGTCCAGGACAAGGGGTCACAGCTTAAGGATAGAGGAGAAATCTTTTAGGACCGAGATGAGAAAAATATTTTTCACGCAGAGAGTGGTGAATCTCTGGAACTCTCTGTCACAGAAGGTAGTTGAGGCCAGTTCATTGGCTATATTTAAGAGGGAGTTAGACGTGGCCCTTGTGGCTAAAGGGATCAGGGGGTATGGAGAGAAGGCAGGTACGGGATACTGAGTTAGATGATCAGCCATGATCATATTGAATGGCGGTGCAGGCTCGAAGGGCCAAATGGCCTACTCCTGCACCTATTTTCTATGTTTCTATGTTTCTATGAGTCCTATTCTGGGATGTCGTGGTTGTAGTTTGGTGCAGGGAGGGTGCTGCTACCACTATTGTAGTGGGGAATGGAAGCTGCTATTCAGGCAGCTACCCGGTGGTGCAGCGGTAAAGTTGCTGCTTTACAGCGCCAGAGGCCAGGACTTGATCATGGCTACGTGTGCAGTCTGTATGGAGTTTGTACATTCTCCACGTGACATGGGTTTTCTCTGGGTGCTCTGGTTTCCTCCCATACACCAAAGACGTGCAGGTCTGTGGGTTAATTGGCTTGGGTAAAAACTGTAAATTGGCCCTAGTGTGTGTAGGATAGTGCTGGTGGGCAGGGATCGCTGGTCAGTGCAGGCTCATTGAGCCGAATGTCCTGTTTCCGCGCTGTATCTTTAAAATAAACTAAACTAAACCAAGTAGAGGGGAGGAGTTCTCACCTACTGAAAGATAAAAATCATTAGATCATGATATTCCAAGTGATCTTCCTCGTTCTACATGAAATCTATTAATTGAACGGGACAAGCTTAAACAGATGCAGCAAATGTTTATGGTGGATGAAATGGACCTCACCATCGGCTTCTCCGCCGGTTCCTACCCGCGAGGCTCCGACCTCGCTTTCTTCGCTCTACCTGTCCTGCTGAGTTACTCCAGCACTTTTGTCTGCCGTTGGTATAAACCAGCATCTACAGTTCTTTGTGTCTAAGGAATAGCAGATGCTGGTTTATATCAATGTTAAACACAAAATATTGAAATATCTTAGTGAGTCAGGCAGCATCTCTGGAGGAAATGGACAGGTGATGTTTCCGGTCGGGAGCCTCCGGTCGGGAGTCTGATTCTAAGATGGGTCCTGACCCGAAAGATCACCTGTCCATTTTCTCTAGAGATGCTGCCTGAGTTATTCTAGTATTTTGTGGTCTATCTATTGCATGCAATCTATTGCTGCATGTTTGCAATCACACAATTTTTTTTATTTCACTGCCTAGATGTGCAGAGCTGGCTAATACAGAGCAACACTTTAAGGGGAGTCAGAGGTTATTGCAGTTCCTGGCTTCCAAGTGCTTGGTTTTAGATTTACTGTCAGGCACTTTATCTGCTGCACCACCACAATACATAGGGGACATATTCTGCTGTAAACCTCAGCTGACTGCTTGTAAACTGGGACTCTCAGTAAATTGTTCTCTTCTCACCTTAATCCTCCTTACATTCATCCTGTCTGCATGTTATGGGTGTTGGGGTTTAGTCAGGCTTTCATAACCACAGAACGAGAAAGCTATCAGTTTGTGCACCCAGAAAGGTCACAGCAGTGAGAATTTAATGGAGGTGAGTAAACAGAAGAGAAGGGTGACAAGAGATATCAGAAGCCTTAAAAGGCAGCCCATTTTAACATGGTTTTCCATGGCCTCTTGTGACAATATTAAAGAATCACTGTCATTGAAATCAAAGGAGCACCGGGGATGGGGTTATCAAACCAAGCCAACAGACATACACAACATTAGGGTCAGCGATCCAATTAATTATCAATTTGGTAGCTGCCTTCAGTGTTGACTGCCTCAGGCTACCTTCCAGCTGATGATGACATGCAGGTTCCTACCCATGGACATTCCAAGGTGGTTCAGCAAAGTGAATTACTTCCACTGATGGAAGCTGCAGCAAGATGCAAAGGCAACATCATTCTGCAGTAGATTACTTCAAAAGTGGATTCCTTCACTGGTGGTCAAGTCAATGGATATTTTTAAGGCAGAGATTGACAAATTCTTGATTAGTACGGGTATCAGGGGTTAGGGAGAGAATGAAAGAGAATGGGGTTAAGAGGGAAAGATAGATCAGCCACGATCGAATGCAGAGTAGATGATAGGGCAAATAGCATGATTCTGCTCCTAGAACTTATGAACTTATTATGAATAATTCCAGCATCTGCAGTTTCTTGTGTCTCCATTTGTATGTATCAGAACTTCCTGTGCATGTGGGGCTGTAAAAAAAGGTAATATCAGATTGGCTGACCATTTACACACGTTTGTGCAAACATCTTCTTCTGACTTGTTTCAGTCCCAACCCTTCTCATCTGTATCAACCTTGTGTCTGAAGAAGGGTTCCCACTCGAAACGTCATCTATTCCTTTCCGCCAGAGGTGCTGCCTGACTTACTGATGCATCAGCATTTTGTGCCTATCTTCGGTATAAACCAGCATCTGCAGTTCCACCCTACATATTGTATCCACCTATCACATGCCTGGCTTTGTCTTGCCCCCAGCTTCCCCTACCCTATAATCAATCTGAAGAAGGTCCTGACTAAAAATGCCATCTATCTATATCCTCCGGAGATGCTGCCTGACCCGCTGAGCTATTCCAACAATTTGTGCCTATCTTCGGAAGAAACCAGCATCTGCAGTTCCTTCCCAAACAAACTTTGAATCTTTGTCATTTAATGTTGTCACCAGAAGCTTTAATTCTCTTCTGCCTTAGGTATTTGTCTAGCTTCACCTTAAACTGTGTTGGAATGTCAGATAGGTGGGTGACTGGGAGAAAGGGGAGTAACAGTGGAGTGCAGGAGACCCCAGTGGCTGTGCCAAATGAAAACAGGTCTACCCTTTTGGAAGCTGTCGCGGCAGATGACACTTCCAGTCCAAGTGGCGGACAGGTCAGTGGCTCCAGTCATAATGATGAGACTCGACTGGCAAGACTAACATCGGGCAGAGCTATAGTGGTGGGTGACTCCATTGTCCAAGATGCGGACCAGAGATTCTGTTGCGGCAGGTGAAACTCGAGGATGGTCTGTTGCATCCCTGGTACCAGGGTTCAAGATATTACAGACCGACTTCAGAACATCCTCAAGAGGGAAGGTGAACAGCTGGAAGTAGTTGTGCACGTGGGTACAAACGACGTCGAGAAGACGAGAAAGGAAGTTCTGCAACACAAGTTTAGAGAGTTAGGAAGAAGACTGAAAAGCAGGACTTCTAGGGTGGTTATCTCGGGATTGCTTCCAGTACCTCCTGCTGGTGAGGGCAGGAACAGGGAGATAGGGGATGAATGTGTGGCTGGGAGGCTGGTGCAGGGAGCAAGGTTTTAGATTTATAGACCACTGTGGTTTCTCCTGGGTTAGAGGTGACCTGTACAAAAGGGACGGAGGGGGGTCGGCGTTCTGGCAGGCAGGTTTGCTACACATGTAGGTTTAAACTAAATAGTGGAGGAGAGAGATTGACAAATTGGGAGTATAAAGATGGAGTTAAAGGGGAAGTGAGTAAAGGAAAAGTTACACAAGACTCCTGAATTAATGGGAAGGAAAGTTCGAGAAGGGATAAGAGTAAGATCAGGACCAATAATGACCAGTGTGAGAGGGGAGGTGTTTTACCGAAGTTAAAGTGTTGTATACGAATGCACGAAGTATAAGAAATAAAGTGGATGAGCTTGAGGCTCAGTTAGAAATTGGCAAGTTTGATGTTGTGGGAATTACAGCGACATGGCTGCCAGAGGACCAGGGCTGGGAACTGTATATTCAGGGGTATACGTCCTATCAAAAAGACAGACAGGTGGGCAGAGTGGATGGAGAGCCCTGTTGGTGAGAAATGAAATTCAGTCCCTTGCAAGGGGTGACATAGAATCAGGAGATGTAGTATGGATAGAACTGAGGAATTGTAAGGGTAAAAAGATCCATATGGGAGTTATCTGCAGGGCCCCAAACAGTAGCCTGGATATAGCGTGCATGTTGAATATTGCACCCTCGCAAGTTGAATCAAGAGTTAAAATTAGCATATTGCAAAGGTAATGCTATGGTTGTTATGGGACATTTCATCATAATGGGGAACAAGCAAATGGCAGGACAACAGATGGCACAATGGGCTAAGTGTTCGGCTGGCAACCGGAAGGTAGCTGGTTCGAATCCCGCTTGGAGTGCATACTGTCGTTGTGTCCTTGGGCAAGACACTTCACCCACCTTTGCCTGTGTGTGTCCTTGGGCAAGACACTTCACCCACCTTTGCCTGTGTGTGTGGATGTAATTATGTGAAGCACTTTGGGGTCAATGCAAGTTGACTAAAAATGTGCTATATAAATAAAGAAATGTATTTATTTTATTTATTTATCATGCAGGTAGACTGGGAAGATCAGGTTGGTACTGGGAACCCAAGAAAGGGAGTGTGTGGAGTGATGGATTCTGAGAGCAGCTTCTACCAGGAAGAAGGCAATTCTAGTGTTGCATAATGAACCAGATTTGATTAGGGAACTCAAGGTAAAGGAGCCATTAGGATGCAGTGACCATAATATGATAAGTTTTAATCTACAAATTGGGAGGGATAAGAGAAAATCGGAAGTGTCAGTATTAAATTTGAATAAAGTGGACTATGGAGGCATGAGGGAAGAGCTGGCCAAAGTTGACTGGAAAGATACCCGAGCAGGGATGACAGTGGAACAACAAAGGCAGGTATTTCTGGGAATAATACAGAAGGTGCAGGATCAGTTAATTCCAAAGAGGAAGTAAGATTCCAAGAAGAGTATGGAACAACTGTGGCAGACAAGGGAAGTCAGGGACAGCATAAAAAATAAAAGAGAGTATAACATAGCAAAGATGAGCGGGAAGCCAGAGGATTGGGAAACTTTTAAAGAGCAACAGAAGATAACTAAAAAGGCAATACGGGGAGAAAAGATGAGGTACGAAGGTAAGCTTGCTAAGAATATAAAGGAGGATATTAAAAGATGCTTTAAGTATGTGAAGAGGAAAAGAATAGTTAAGACCAAAGTTGGACCCTTGAAGACTGAACAGGTGAATTTATAATTGGGAACAAGCAAATGGTAGACGGGTTGAACAGGTACTTTGTATCCATCTTCACTAAGGAGGACACAAACAGCTTCCAATGTACAAGTGGCTAGAGGATCTAGGATGACAGAAGAACTGAAGGAGATTCGGTGTTGGGCAGGAAATGGTGTTGGGTAGACTGATGGGACTGAAGGCTCTTAAATCCCTAGGGCCTGATGGTCTGCATCCCAGGGTACTTAAGGAAGTGGCCGTAGAAATCGTGAACGCATTGGTGATCATTTTCCAATGTTCTATAGATGCAGGATCAGTTCCTGTGGATTGGAGGGTAGCTAATGTTATCCCACTTTTTAAGAAAGGCGGGAGAGAGGGAATTATAGGCCAGTTAGCCTGACAATGGTGGTGGGGAAGCTGCTGGAGTTAATTATAAAAGATGAAATAGCGGCACATTTGGATAGAGTAACAGGATCAGTCTGAGTCAGCATGGATATACGAAGGGGAAATCATGCTTGACTAATCTTCTGGAATTTTTTGAGGATGTAACTGGGAAAATGGACAAGGGAGAGCCAGTGGATGTAGTGTACCTGTACTTTCAGAAAGCATTTGATAAGGTCCCAAATAGGTGATTAGTGGGCAAAATTAGAGCCCATGGTATTGTGGGTAGGGTACTGACATGGATAGAAAATCACTTGGCAGACAGGAAACAAAGTGTAGGGATTAACGGGTCCCTTTCAGAATGGGTGGTAGTGACTAGTGGGGTACCGCAAGGCTCAGTGCTGGGACCACAGCTATTTACAATATATATTAATGATTCAGATGAAGGGATTAAAAGTAACATTAGCAAATTTGTAGATGACACAAAGCTAGGTGGCAGTGAGAACTGTGAGGAAGATGCTATGAGGATGCAGGGTGACTTGGACAGGTTGGGTGAGTGGGCAGATGCATGGCAGACGCAGTTTAATGTGGATAAATGTGAGGTTATCCACTTTGGTAGCAAGAACAGGAAGGTAAATTATTATCTGGGGGTCCTTGTTCATCAGTCACTGAAAGTAAGCATGCAGGTACAACAGGCAGTGAAGAAAGCGAATAGCATGTTGGCCTTGTTAACAAGAGGAGTTGAGTATAGGAGTAAAAAGGTTCTGTTGCAGTTGTACAAGACCCTAGTGAGACCACACCTGGAGTATCGTATGCAGTTTTGCTCTCCAAATTTGATGAAGGACATTGCTACTATTGAGGAAGTGGAGCGTAGGTTCACGAGGTTAATTCCCGAGATGGCTGGACTCTCATATGTTGATAGAATGGAGCGGCTGGGCTTGTATACTCTGGAATTTAGATGGATGAATCTTATTGAAACATATAAGATTATTAAGGGTTTGGGCACGCTAGAGGTAGGAAACATGTTCCAAATGTTGGGGGAATCCAGAACCAGTGGCCACAATTTAAGAATAAGGGGTAAGCCATTTAGAACGGAGATGAGAAAAAAACTTTTTCACACAAAGGGTTGTGAATCTGTGGAATTCTCTGCCTCAGAAGGCAGTGGAGGCCAATTCTCTGCATGCTTTCAAGAGAGAGTTAGATAGAGATCAGTCTGAAGAAGGGTTTCGGCCCAAAACGTTGCCTATTTCCTTCGCTCCATAGATGCTGTTGCACCCACTGAGTTTCTCCAGCACTTTTGACTACCTTCGATTTTCCAGCATCTGCAGTTCCTTCTTAAACACTTTGTCTACTCCACTGCGAAATCTCCTCAATGTATGCCTACTTTGAAGAAGTTCTCCTCCTCCCTCCGAAGACAGTTTTACAACCTCCTCTCTAACCCCATCAGTCTGAAGAAGGGTATTGGCCCGAAACGTTGCCTATTTCCTTTGCTCCATAGATGTTGCTGCACCCGCTGAGTTTCGCCAGCACTTTTGTCTACCTTAAAGATAGTGATGTCAGGGGATATGGGGAGAAGGCAAAAACAGTGTACTGATTGTGGATGATCAGCCATGATCACAGTGAATGCAGGTGCTGGGTCGAAGGGCTGAATGACCTACTCCTGCACCTATTGTCTATTGTCTATTGGTAAGGAAGGCACACTGTCTGCAGCCACATTCTTATCTGGGGCTTAGCATCTCATGGAAATTTCAGAGAGAGATTTGCACTAACTAGGGTGACTGGGGTTTCCGTGAAACTACACTCAACATTTCCCCAATGGCTGTCACTCTCTCCATTATCTGTCAATTTGCCAAGAAAATATCAGAGGTAATGAATTTAACTAACACAAGATAACAAACCCATGCTGAGTAAAAATCTTAATGTGAAACCTTTCAAAAGTCTAAATGCAGCTGACAATACTTACAGAACAAATGCCTTTCAATAAGCAACACATCTCTACCATTGGGGCAGCACCGTGGCGTAGCGGTAGAGCTGAGCCTTACAGCGCCAGAGACCCGGGTTTGATCCTGACTACGGGTGCTGTCTGTACAGAGTTTGTCTGTTCTCCCTGTGACTGTATGGGTTTCCTCCCGCTTCTCCTGTTTCCCCCCACACTCCAAACACATACAGGTTTGTGGGATAATTGTCTTTGATAAAAAAATTGTCGTCTTAGTGTATGGTGTGATAGATGGTCAGCGCAGACTTGATGGGACGAAGGGCCTGTTTCCGCGCTGTATCTCTAAAGTCCAATGTCTAATTACTCAAATCATCAAAGACAATAAGCAAACCATTAAATGTTTAAACCACTTTCATATTCAATCCTTCTATTGGCACCTTATGGTTGACCTGCTACAATGTAAGGAATAACAAATAAATAATCATGATGCTGATTAAATTAGGGCAAAGTTCATTTATTTTGTCTCTTCATGCAGTGAGTGCACAGCAACAGCTTGATTTGACAAGTGTTGTAATCGTCCAACTTGTCATTCCTTAAAAATAGTTCCCTGTGAAAAGCGTGTGAGCGTATTTAATGACGGTTGATCACAGTCTGCTAACAGACTAACCTTAAAATATAGTTCAAGGTGTACCAGGTGCTTTGGCAAGATTTTTTCTCTCCCTCTCTCCCTCTCTCCCTCTCTCCCTCTCTCCCTCTCTCCCTCTCTCCCTCTCTCCCTCTCTCCCTCTCTCACTCTCTCACTCTCTCCCTCTCTCCCTCTCTCCCTCTCTCCCTCTCTCCCTCTCTCCCTCTCTCCCTCTCTCCCTCTCTCCCTCTCTCCCTCACCCCCTCACCCCCTCACCCCCTCTCCCCCTCCCCCCCCCCTCCCTCTCTCTCTCTCTCCCCCCACGATCCCAGGCAAGGGATCCGCTCCGATGGTAAGACCGCACCCACTGTTGATGTGAGTAATTGGACTTTACACTTGAGATACAGCGCGGAAACAGGCCCTTCGGCCCACCATGTCGGCGCCAACCAGCCATCACCCCAACACTAACACTATCCTACACACTAGGGACATTTACAATTTTTTACCGAAGACAATTAACCAATGCCTTTGGAGTGTGGAAGGAAACCGAAGCACCCGGAGAAAACCCATACGGTCACAGGGAGAACGATCAAACTCCATACAGACAGCACCCATAGTCAGGATCGAGCCTTGGTTTCTGGCGCTGTAAGGCTGTAACTCTACTGCCGCAACACCATTCCGCCCCAACTTGAAGAACTTTTACACCTGCTTAATCTCCTCACATTTCTGAGTAAATAGAGGCATTGATGAGATTTCTTTGCCGTTGCATCCATGTGCTGGACTTAGCACAGATCATCAGAGATATATTCGCCAAGAAATTTGAAAGCGTTGACTCCCTCCACCGAGCCTTCCCTAATTTGAGGAACGACATCCTTGCTATTGAGGCCGTGCAGTGTAATTCAGGAAGTCTCCGAGGATCCTGCAGTGCTTCTACGCAGCGGCGGTGGAAAGCATCTTGTCCGGGAACATTACCATCTGGTTTGGGAATTGCTCTGCCAAGGACAAGAAGGCTCTGCAGAGAGTAGTGCGTTCGGCCGAACGTACTATGGGAACTTCACTTGCCCCCCTGCAGGAACTATACATCAGGAGGTGCAACTCCAGAGCCAACAATATCATGAGAGACCCCTTCCACCCCTGCAACGGACTGTTCCAGCTGCTACGGTCAGGCAAACGCCTCCGTTGCCATACGGTGAGAACGGAGAGGTTGAGAAGGAGTTTCTTCCCAGAGGCCATTCGGACTGTAAACTCCTATCTCACCAGGGACTAACTCTACTGAACGTTTTTCCTTCCATTATTTATTATGTAAAAGAATATGTGTGTTATGATTGTGTTTATAGTTTGTTTGGTTGTTTGGTTGTTTGTCTTTTGCACAAAAGTCCGCGAGCATTGCCACTTTCATTTCACTGCACATCTCGTATGTGTATGTGACAAATAAACTTGACTTGACTTGACTTGACTTGTAGGCTCACGAGGTTAATCCCCGAGATGGCGGGATTGTCATATGAGTAAAGATTGGAAAGACTGGGCTTGTATTCACTGGAATTTAGAAGGAAGAGAGGGGATCTTATAGAAACGTATAAAATTCAAAAGGACTGGACAAGTTAGTTGCAGGCACGGGTTACTGTTTGTGGATGATCAGCCATGATCACAATGAATGGCAGTGCTGGCTCCTGCACCTATTTTCTATGTTTCTATGTTTCCTTGACCATTAACCCAATGTTCTGGAAACCCAGAAATCACAGATATCAAAGAACATGCAAACTGGGACAAGTAGTATAAGGGAGACAGCATTCTTATAGCGGTAAATCTGGAATGTACTGTCATTACACACCCAGAAACCAAATACAAAGCTCCTTCTCTCCCTCAGAAAACCAGCAAAAACAAAATGCATATTTCTTTCACCGCTGAGTATCAATGCTGACCCACTTCCACCCTAGGACTAAAATAAAGTCTAAAATCAGATGAATCCAACCCTTGCGTGGCATTAATGGTTAGACAAATATTCTTTAATTAAACTACAGAGGGAACAGGCATGAACCACAAAGAGCATTAGAGCCACATATCTACAATAAAACAGAGACATTGTACATAACATTACAGCTCTATTTCCGCAAAATGCCTATATTTGTTTTATTCACAATTGCACTGAATGCTTCCACCACCAATAATGGAGCTAAACTTTTTATAGTATGTTATATTTTTATATAATTGCACGTTTAGTTGGCAATCTCTATAAATTTCATTCAAACTCTGTTGCTTGCTTACATTTTGTTTCCACTTGGTCTTTCCGTCCTCTCATCCTCATTATCAAACATTGGTTCTGGTGACTTAGTTCGTGGCCCCCTTGATCTCAGACTTAAATTAACTGACAGCCCTCCACTTCCAAGCTCCTTACCTTTGAACTTTGATGTTTACAACTGGTAGTTTCAATCTCAATTTCCCTCAGTTTCAAGCTCCGGAATTATTTCCTTATTTTTTCCCCCTCCTTTAAAAAATATCTTTATTCAATGGCCAGTGTTCTTGTTTGTGGCTTATTGAAATGTGCTTACTCAAAATGCTTTAAAGAAAAAAAAGCACAAACTGCAGATATTGACTAGGAGAAAATCCCAGAAACCTTGAGTATGTAAGGTAGAGTTTAGTTTAGTTTAGTTTAGTGTAGTTAAGAGACACTGCGCGGAAACAGGCCCTTCGGACCACCAAGTCTGCGCTGATCAGCAATCACCCGTACATCCTACACACTAGGGACAATTGACAGGAACGAATTAGCGTACCAACCTGCACATCTTTAGAATGTGGGAGGAAACCGAAGCTCCTGGAGAAAACCCACAATGTCATAGGGAGAACGTGCAAACTCCATACAGACAGCATCCATAGTCAGGATCAAAACCAATCATTGGCGCTGTAAGGCAGTGACTCTACATCTGCGCCACTGTGGCACTCTGAAGTTCAAGAAGTTTCAGGTTAACAACCCTTCATTACAATTGGGGAACTGTGAAGACCAGATAATGTTACGTTGTAGAGCGATGGGAGAAGTGAATAGAACAAATGGAATATCTTTGTTGGAGTGAAGTCAGAGTTGCCAAGGTGATATCATTAATTGGAGAGTTGTCAGGTTAAAAGATCAAAGGTGAAGTTTAAAGAATTTGTGTGAGGCAGCTTTTCTACACAGAGGGTGGTGAGTGCCTGGAACATGCTGCCATGGGGTCATGGTTGTGGCAGATAAAAGAGTGGGATTTAAGCTTTTGGATAGCCATGTGGATGTACCAGGTATAGAGGGATATGGATTATGTGCAGGCAGATGAGAGTTTGTCTTGGCATCATGTTCGGCACATACAATGTGGGCCGAAGGGCCAGTTCCTGTGATGTACTGTTCTATGTTGTATGTTCTATGAATGAGGACAGCAAGAGTGAAAACAACATGATATGCGCATCCTGTGAAATGCAAGTCAGAAACTTCAAACCAGAACAGGAAGGCTAGAAATGCCCAGCAGATCAGGCATCATCTAAGGAGAGAAAAAAACGGAGTTAATATTACAGGTGGATAACCTTGTAGCAGAAATGGCTCAATATTATACAAACAGATAAAGTGAGTATTCTGAAACTGTTGAATTACAAGTGCCCTCCATAATGTTTGGGCCAAAGACCCATTGTTTATTTATTTGCCTCTGTACTCCACAATTTGAGAGATATGTAATATTAAAAAATCACATGTGGTTAAAGTGCACATTGTTAGATTTTAATGAAGGGCATTTTTATTAAAGCAGTGTTTATACATAATCCCCCCATTTCAGGGCACCATAATGTTTGGGACACAGCAATGTAATGTAAATGAAAGTAGTCATGTTTAGTATTTTTTTGCATATCCTTTGCATGCTTGAAGTATGCGATTCATGGACATCACCAGTGTCTTCATTGGTGATGCTTTGCCGGGCCTGTATTGCAGACATTTTTAGTTAATGCTTGTTTTGGGGGCTAGTCCCCTTCAGTTTTCTCTTCAGCATTTAAAGGGCATGCTCAATTGGGTTCAGATCGGGTGATTGACTTGGTCACTCAAGAATTTACAATTTTTAAGCTTTGAAAAACTCCTTTGTTGCTTTAGCAGTATGTTTGGGATCATTGTCTTGCTGTAGAGTGAACCGCCGGCCAATGAGTTTTGAGGCATTTGTTTGAACTTGAGCAGATAGGATGTGTCTATACACTTCACAATTCATTATGCTACTACCATCAGCAGTTGTATCATCAATGACAATGAGTGAGCCAGTCCCTTCAGCAGCCATACATGCCCAGGCCATAACACAACCACCACCGTGTTTCACGGATGAGGTGGTATGCTTTGGATCTTGGGCAGTTCCTTATCTCCTCCATACTTTGCTCTTGCCAAAACTCTAATATAAGTTAATCTTCATCTCATCTGTCCACAAGACCTTTTTTCCAGAACTGTGGTTGCTCTTTTAAATACTTCTTGGCAAACTGTAACCTGGCCACCCTATTTTGCGGCTAACCAGTGGTTTACATCTTGCAGTGTGGCCTCAGTATTTATGTTCATGAAGTCTTCTGCGAACAATGGTCATTGACAAATCCACACCTGACTCCTGAAGAGTGTTTCTGATTTGTGGGACAGGTGTTTGGGTTTTTTTCTTTATTATAGAGAGAATTCTTCTGCCATCAGCTGTGGAGGTCTTCCTTGGCCTGCCAGTCCCTTTGCGATTAGTAAGCTCACCAGTGCTCTCTTTCTTCTTAGTGATGTTCCAAACAGTTGATTTTGGTAAGCCTAATGTTTGGCTGATGTCTTTAACAGTTTTATTCTTGTTTCTCAGTCTCATAATGGCTTCTTTGACTTTCATTGGCACAACTTTTGTCCTCATGTTGAGAAACAGCAGTAAAAGTGTCCAAAGGCAATGGAAAGACTGGAGGAAAGACTTGGTGCTGAGAGCTCTCGTGTACCTGCATTAAGGAGGCAATTAAACACACCTGAACAATTGCAAATGCCAGTGAAGCCATGTGTCACAAACATTATGATGCCCTGAAATGGGGGGACTATGTATAAACACAGCCGTATTTTCAACATGGTGAAACCAAAATGTATAAAAATGTCCTTTAATAAAATCTAACATTGTGCACTTTAACCACATGTGATTTTTTTTTCTATTACAAATCTCAAATTGTGGAGTACAGTGTTAAATAAATAAATGATGGGTCTTTGTCCCAAACATTATGGAGGGCACTGTAGTTATGCTGTTCCAAAGGCCAAAATTAAAATGATGTGTCGTTCCTCGGGTTTATATTGGAATCTTTTAGAACAGTCTTGGAGGCCTCAGGCAGTTGGATCAGAATTCAGTTAGGATGGAGAATTAAAGTGATAGACAATCCTGTGGACACATCAGAGGTGTTCTGCAAATAGATTTTCTGATCTGTTTGGTTTTGCGATGGAGTGGAGATTGCATTTTGAGCACAAAATGAATATTTCCTATCATTCGTATTGTGTTCCCATTAAATATAAATCTTCCTCCCAGGAACTGCTAGTCTTTTTTTTATTTTAAAGAACTGATGCAATTCATACACTGTTATGTATATCAATTTATTTTATCAAACTATGGATCACCTGAAGCCTCATTCAATCCGACATGAGGCCACAAACGTTGGACCTTCTACAATTGGCCATCAGACTAAGATATCCCCTGATGATGGGGCTGAAACTTTATAGTTTGCTTCAGTCTTTAAAGAGACAGAGTGGAAACAGGCCCTTCAGCCGCCGTATCCATGCCGACCAGCGATCACCCGGACACTAGCACTATCCTACACACTAGGGGCAATTTTACAATTTACAGAAGCCAGTGAACCTAAAAAACCTGTACATCTTTGGAGTGTGGGAGGAAACTGTAGCACCCAGAGAAAACCCACGTGACCCAACATACAAACTCCGTACGGACAGAACCAGTAGTCAGGATCAAACCCGGGTTTCTAGCGCTGCAAGGCAGCAACTCTATCGCTGCACCACCGTGCTGTCCTCTCCTCATTCTTGTTGCTTCAATGGCCATATTAATCAATGGCAGCAGAGAATTTACTTCTGCTGCACAGAATATTCATCATCTATTTCTAGATCAGGAGTTGACTGATGCAATTAATATCATCAGCACTGTCCTGCAAACTGCATGCCAAAAGAAATAGGAACCACTAGATTACTATTAAAAACACAAAGTATGTGATATAAAACCAGGATACACGCTCAACCAAGAAAACCCCAAAGCCAAAGTAGTATCTAAACTGCTTATACATACTTATGCTCAGGACAATAATTAACTTCATATTAACTTAATAAAAAATCCCATTACTTAATAAAATTCCCATTACTAAGGATCTTTGTAACTCTTTTGAGTTAAGTAGAGTATGTTAGTAGATGCAGACAGTAACAACACAGAAGTATGCCACTCAATCTATTGAGTCCATGTCAGTTCCCAAGGGAACAATCCCATAAGTTTCATTGTCTCTCTCCATATCTCACTGCATCTAATTCTGCCTCACACATGTCCATCAACTACACTTTGATGCTTTTTGCCACAAACCAACAATAAGAGGTTACCTACACTGCTAATTATCCTCCCAGTATATCTGTAAATCTTGGGGGAAACTAGAGCTCCGAGAGAAAAGCCACATGTAGGCAGTAGCTGAGGTCAGGATCAATGTTGTGTCCTTGGAGCTGCACCATCATGCCAACCACGATGTTACATGACTTCCCAGATTGTTATTCTCTGTCCTTGCCTCTCTGATAGAAAGCAATGTAAGTATTTTCCATTTCTGTGAATTACTACTCTGAAACCAACTTTGCTGCATTCAGCCCCCAGCTCGGTCCATTTTTAAACCTCTAAAACCATTTGCCATTTGAACTCATTATCCAAGGTCTTGTTTCTCCAATGAAATTGACTCCAATATAGGTCATTGGTTTAAGGTGAAGGGGAAAAGATTTAACAGGAATCTGAGGGGTGGTGGGTGTATGCCAGAGGAGGTAGTTGAGGCAGGGACTATCCCAACCTTTAAGAAAAGGTTAGACAGGTACATGGATTGGACAGGTTTGGAGGGATATAGACTAAATGCAGGCAGGTGGAACTAGTATAGCTGGGACATTGTTGGCCAGTGTGAGCAAGTTTCCACACTGTATCACTCTATGTCTCTATGACTCTAATATCTAACCAGGGCACAACATCCTTGTGCTGATCACTCCTTTGCCATCGCACACCGTGATATGTAACTAAGCAATTACAATGGACCAATGTTTAGTAGAATTCCCTGCCAGCTCCAACTTGGACCATAAGCTTTTTTTAGTTTAGTTTAGAGATACAGTGTGGAAACAGTCTCTGCAGCCCACCAAGTCCGTGCCGACCATCGATCACCCACACAATAGCCCTATCCTATAGACCAGTGACAAATTACAGAGGCTGATTATTCTACAAACCTACACATCTTCGGAGTGTGGGAGGAAACCGGGGCACCCAGAGAAAACCCACGTGGTCACAGGGAGAATGTACAAACTCCATACAGACAGCACCCGTAGACAGGATCAAACCCGCATCTCTGGCACTGTGAAGCAGCAACTCTATCATACACCACACTGCCCTCCATTCCTATTGATCCAGGAAGGCATATTAAGGTCATAAGGTCATAAATTCAAATTCAAATTCACATTTATTGTCACATGCATCAATTAAGGTGCAGTGATATTTGAGTTACCATGCAGCCATACAATTAAAAGAACACAACACAATTAAAAGGAATGATAGAACTTAACATAAACATCCACCACAGTGATCACTGTGATAGAAGGCAATAAAGTTCAGTCAGTCTTCCTCCTTTTGTTCACCCGTGGTCGGGGCCTTGACCTTCCGCAGTCGCCGCTACGGACGGCCCGATGTACAGGCCCTCTCATCGGGATGATCGAAGCTCCGATGTCGGGACAGATGGAACACACTTCACGGCTTGGAGTGCCTGAATCGGCCACTTTCTTACCGGAGACCGTGGTTTCTCAATGTTATAGGCCGCAGGCAGGCCAGCGGTCGGAGCTCTTCTATGGTGATCCCCAGCAAGAGATCCCTGGCTCTGGGATGGCAAAGTCCGCTCCATGCTAGAAGCTCCACAGACCACGGCTTCACGATGTTAAAGTCAGCAGGCCAGCGGTCGGAGCCTTTCTTCTGGCTCCGCGATGTTAAAGTCCGCGCCTCACCTGCTGCTGAAGCTCTGGGCCGTCTCCGGGAAAGGCCGCTCCAATCCAAGTTGTTAGGCCACAAGGGAGGGCGAAAATGCGACTCGGAGAAAAGTCGCATCTCTGCCGAGGTAAGTGACCTATTCCCCCATCACCACCCCCTACATAAAACCATACCGAGAAACATTAACACATACAATTAGACATACTAAAAAAACACAAAAAGTCGAAATGACAGACACACTGCTGGCGAGACTGCCGCACCCGGCGCCACCCAATGACATAATAAGGAATAAGAGTAGAATTAGGACATTCGGCCCATCAAGTCTACTCCGCCATTCAATCATGGCTGATCTATCTCTCCCTCCTAACTACCTAATCGTTACAGAATCACTTCTATCAGTGTTCACTGCAACAAAACATAGCAGTAATTGGAGCATCACCATTTAATTGGGAGTGTGTGTGGTCAACGAAAGCAGCCTCAAGATTATTGACATATATTCATGGCACCGTCATGATATCTAATCGTATCTGTTATTTCCCCGTCACCTTCTTATGTGCAGCATTCTTTGTGGAACGTGGCGAATGAGGAAAATCAAGGATAGTGTTAAATCCAAAGAAAAGACGTATAAATTGGCCAGAGGAAGCAGCAAACCGGAGGACTGGGAGAAATTTATAATTCAACAGAGGAGGACAAAGGGGTTAATTAAGAGTGGGGAAAACAGCATGAAAGAAAGCTTGCGGGGAATATACAAACGGCCTCTAAAAGCTTCTTTAGATATGTAATAAAAAAAAGATTATTGAAGACAAATGTGGATCCCTTACAATCAGAGACAGGTGAATTTATAATGGGAAACAAGGCAATGGCAGAACAGTTAAACAACGACTTTGGTTCTGTCTTCACTAAGGAAGACACAACAATCTCCCAGAAATACTAGGGGACCGAGGACCTAGTGGTTGGGAGCAACTGAAGGGAATCCACATTAGTCAGGAAATGGTGTTAGGTAAACTGTTGGGATTGAAGGCAGATAAATCCCCAGGGCCTGATGGTCTGCATGGAGTACTCAAGGAAGAGGCCCTAGAAATCATGGATGCATTGGTGAGCATTTTCCAATGTTCTCTCGACTCTGGATCAGTTCCTGTAGACTGGAGGGTAGCCAATGTAACTACACATTTTAAGAAAGGAGGGAGAGAGAAAACAGAAAATTATAGACCAGTTAACTGTACATCAGTGGTGGGGAAGATGTTTGAGTCGATTATTAAAGATACAATAGCAGTGCATTTGGAATGCAGTGACAGGATCGGTTAAAATCAGCATGGATTTATGAAGGGAAAATCATGCTTGACTAATCTTCAGGAATTTTTGTGACAATTATAACAATTAGAATGGATAAGGGAGACCCAGTGGATGTGGTGTATCAGGACTTTCAAAAAACCTTTGACCATGTCTCACACAAGAGATTAATGTGCAAAATTAGAGCACATGGTATTGGAGGCCATGTATTAACATGGATAGGGAATTGGTTGGCAGACAGGAAGCAAATAGTAGGAATTAACGGGTCCTTTTCAGAATGGCAGGCAGTGACTAGTGGGGTATCGCAAGGCTGGACCCCAGTTATTTACAATATATATTAACGATTTAGATGAGGGAATTAAATGGGGGCTCATGTTGTCGACCTCCACATGGTGAGCCCTGTCAACTGACCTCAGTCAGGCGAACGACAACAAACAGAGACAACAGCAGCGCCGCAGCTTGGCGCCAACCCGGAGCATGCACCCTTTTTAGGCCGGGCACTTACAGATGTCGAACCAGATGGCATTACCCTGCTGCAGACTTCTGCTGCCTCAAACGCAAGAAGAGAAGAAGAAGAAGGGAATTAAATGTAACATCTTCACGTTTGCAGATGACACAAAGCTGGGTGGCAGTATGAGCTGCGAGGAGGATGCTATGAGGTTGCAAGGTGACTTGGATAGGTTGGGTGAGCGGGCAGATGCATGTTTTCAAGAGAGAGTTAGATTTAGCTCTTTGAGCTGAAGGAATCAAGGTATATGGCGAGACAGCATGAGCGGGATATTGATTTGAGATGATCAGCCATGATCATATTAAAAGGCGGAGCTGGCTCGAAGGGCCGAATGGCCTACTCCTGCAACCATTTTTCTATGTTCCTATTTTAACCTTTTTTTCAAATGACACTTTGCAAATATTGCAGGGTGAGTTTCCAAATAATGCCCTTCCAGTTGGTTCAAAAAACACTCTGATTTTCCAGATATTTTTCAGGAGATTTCTGCGAGCTAATTTCTGGTTGTCTTTACATTCTATCTTCCTGACTGGAAAAATACAAAACAGTAAAAGCATGTTATTATATTTTTAGATGCAAGCAAGTTGTTCCATGCAGTTTGGAATTTAAAACCACGTTAAGGGCCTGTCCCACTTGGACGACTTAATCCACGAGTTTAGAAACCATAGACAAGTTGAAAAAAATGTCAAGGTCGTGTTGCCTTGCCGAAATAAAATACCTCCTACGACTATGTCTACGACCTCCTACGACTATGTCTACGACCTCCTACCACTATGTCTACGACCTCCTACCACTATGTCTACGTCCTCCTACGACTATGTCTACGACCTTCTACAACTCCCCTCAACCTCAGTCTTCCACACCTAAGACCAACTACGACTAGCTACGAGTGGAAAATTATCACATGATAAAATTATGTCATGTTGGCATTTATTTCTCGGGCCAGTTACCGACCTACGATTATCTACAACTATATACGACTACCATCATGACCTATTACAACCTACCTATGACCTACCTATGAGTAAAAAGTATCCGTTTTTTCCATGTCGACCTTTATTTACTCGTGGACATTTTTTATCAGGCTGGAAAAATGCCGCGACCTACTTGAGGCACAAGTACGCGGAGACCACTCACGCACGAGCATGAGGAAGATTTACGAAGGCCTCCTACGACCTCGTGGCGACCATGCTGTGAGTATGAATCAAGGGCAAACTCGGCAGAGGTCGCCAATTAGGTCGTGAAAGTGGGACAGGCACTTTAGTGTTGGCATACACACCTCTCAGAGTCTTATTAGTGCATCATCAGCACATCCAGTCTCCCAATTGTGATTATAAAGGACTATAATGACAGGACAAAGTTTAACTATGTTTCCAGAAGGTTGGCTGATAATAGCCATAGTCATTGGCATTCATGACGTGTTACAGCCTGCTCCACAATGTAGCAGTGTCAACTTTCAGACAAAGCAAGCCAATTGCTTCTGTAAATTAAGATATTACAACACTAAACCAAGTGAGTGAAACCATCAAGTTGGTGGCCCATCAAAAATAAATTGCAATTCATAATTGTTGTTTTGTATTAGCATTCACGATAAAACTGTTCTAAATATACCTGTGTAATGTCTGATGGACATTGATTTGTTGTGCTGACCACTGCAACTGTATCAAAGCTCTCAGATGCCAGGCACTTTATGTATGACATAGTATGCTGCTTGACTCAAATGTATGACTCTATGGAGGGATGCGCAAGATTAGATGAGTTGAATTTATTAATTAATCTATTTTGTATTTTGTCGATTATCAGTTAATTGTGATAATTAGTATGGCAGGAATAATTTATTTTTATTGCGGTGTTGGCTGTTATAATTACCTCAACAGTTATTAACAATAAAAAGCAATAAAGAGTAAATAAACTGCCAGAGGAACTCTTGAATGGGTGTCAAGGGTTCTGGAGAGAAGGCAGGAAAATGGGATTAGGAGGCAAAAATCAGCCATGATTGAATGGCTGAGTAGACTTGACAGGCCGAATGGCCTAACTCTACTCTTATAACTTGTGAACTCAGCAGGTTAGGCACATCTGTGGAGAGAAATGGTCATGCAACATATTGGGTCTTAACCTTTCCCCTTTGTCCAGTTTCCTCTATAGATTTAGCTTATAGTTGTTTTTGTTTTAGGGATATAGTGGAAACAGGCCCATTGGCCCACCAAGTCTGCGCCGACCAGCAATCACCCCATACACTAACACTATCCTACACACATGAGACAATTTAACATTTTACCTATGTCAATTAACCAACAAATCTGCACATCTTTGGGACGTGGTAGGAAAACGGAGCACCCAGAGTAAACCCATGCAGTCACAGGGATAACATACAAACTTCACCCAGACAGCATCCGTAGTCAGCTTTGAACTCGGATCTTTGGCACTGTGAGGCAGCAACTCTACCGTTGCACCAACAAAAAACAGAGGCAACCCCTTGGCCCTTGAATGTACTTTGTAATTCTCTACCATATAGCTGATTTAATTAAAATCTTAACTGAAATCCTGAAATGGGAGGGAGAGGAGCCTGAGGTTGTGGTACATATAGGTACTAACGACATAGGTAAAAAAAGAGAAGAGGTCCTGAAAGGAGAATTTAGAGAGTTAGGTAGAGAGTTAAGGAGAAGGACTGCAAAGGTAACAATCTCAGGATTACTACCTGTGCCACGCGACAGTGAGAGTAGGAATGGAGCGAGGTGGAGGATAAATGAGTGGATGAGGGACTGGTGCAGTGGGTATGGATTCAAGTTTCTGGATCATTGGGACCTCTTTTGGGGAAGGTGCGACCTGTACAGAAAGGATGGGTTGCACTTGAACTTGAGGGGGACCAATATCCTGGCGGGGAGATTTGCAAAGGCTACTGGGGAGACTTTAAACTAGTGTGGTTGGGGGGAGGGACTCAAATTGGGAAAGCTAGCAGTCAGTGTGTGAGTCAGGAGGCAGAGAATGGTAACACTCTGACCCAAAATGTAGGGGAGAGAGAAGAAAAAGACAATAAACAGAGAATAAGAGAGGGTGGGTTTCTTAAATGTGTATATTTTAATGCTAGGAGCATTGTAAGAAAGGTGGATGAACTTAGAGCCTGGATTGACACCTGGAAGTATGATGTTGTGGCGATCAGTGAAACATGGTTGCAGGAGGGCTGTGATTGGAAACTAAATATTCCAGGATTTCGTTGCTTCAGGTTTGATAGAATTGGAGGGGCAAGAGGTGGAGGTGTTGCATTGCTTATCAGGGAAGATATTACAGCAGTGCTTTGGCAGGATAGATTAGAGGGCTCGTCTAGGGAGGCTATTTGGGTGGAACTGAGAAATGGGAAAGGGGTAGCAACACTTATAGGGGTGTATTATAGACCGCCAAATGGGGAGCGAGAATTGGAAGAGCAAATATGTAAGGAGATTGCAGATATTAGTAGTAAGCACAAGGTAGTGATTGTGGGAGATTTCAATTTTCCACAGATAGACTGGGAAACACATTCTGTAAATGGGCTGGATGGGTTGGAGTTTGTAAAATGTGTGCAGGATAGTTTTTTGCAGCAATACATAGAAGTACCTACTAGAGAAGGGGCGGTGCTGGACCTCCTGTTAGGAAATTAGATGGGTCAGGTGGCAGAGGTATGCGTTGGGGAACAGTTCGGGACCAGTGATCATAATACCATTAGTTTCAATATAATTATGGAGAGGGTCAGAACTGGACCTAGGGTTGAGATTTTTGATTGGAGAAAGGCTAACTTTGAGGAGATGCGAAAGTATTTAAAAGTTTGTTTTATGGGAAAGATGTGGAAGAGAAATGGGGGACATTTAAAGGTGAAATTTTAAGAGTACAGAATCTTTATGTCCCTGTTCGGTTGAAAGGAAATAGTAAAAATTGGAAAGAGCCATGGTTTTCAAGGGAAATTGGACACTTGGTTCGGAAAAAGAGAGAGATCTACAATAATTATAGGCAGCATGGAGTAAATGAGGTGCTTGAGGAGTATAAAGAATGTAAAAAGAATCTTAAGAAAGAAATTAGAAAAGCTAAAAGAAGATATGAGGTTGCTTTGGCAAGTAAGGTGAAAGTAAATCCAAAGGGTTTCTACAGCTATATTAATAGCAATAGGATAACGAGGGATAAAATTGGTCCATTAGAGAGTCAGAGTGGACAGCTATCTGCAGAGCCAAAAAGATGGGGGAGATGTTGAACAATTTATTTTCTTCGGTGTTCACTAAGGAGAAGGATATTGAATTATGTGAGGTAAGGGAAACAAGTAGAGTAGCTATGGAAACTATGAGATTCAAAGAAGAGGAAGTACTGACACTTTTGAGAAATATAAAAGTGGATAAGTCTCCAGGTCCAGACAGGATATTCCCTAGGACATTGAGGGAAGTTAGTGCAGAAATAGCAGAGGCTATGACAGAAATATTTCAAATGTCATTAGAAACGGGAATAGTACCGGAGGATTGGCGTACTGCGCATGTTGTTCCATTGTTTAAAAAGGGGTCTAAGAGTAAACCTAGCAATTATAGACCTGTTAGTTTGATGTCAGTGGTGGGCAATTTAATGGAAAGGATACTTAGAGATAATATATATAAGCATCTGGATAAACAGGGTCTGATTAGGAACAGTCAACATGAATTTGTGCCTGGAAGGTCATGTTTGACTAATCTTCTTGAATTTTTTGAAGAGGTTACTCGTGAAATTGATGAGGGTAAAGCAGTGGATGTTGTATATATGGACTTCAGTAAGGCCTTTGGCAAGGTTCCTCACGGAAGGTTGGTTAAGAAGGTTCAATGGTTGGGTATTAATGGTGGAGTAGCAAGATGGATTCAACAGTGGCTGAATGGGAGATGCCAGAGAGTAATGGTGGATGGTTGTTTGTCAGGTTGGAGGCCAGTGACTAGTGGGGTGCCACAGGGATCTGTGTTGGGTCCACTGTTGTTTGTCATGTACATCAATGATCTGGATGATGGTGTGGTAAATTGGATTAGTAAGTATGCAGATGATACTAAGATAGGTGGGGTTGTGGATAATGAAGTAGATTTTCAAAGTCTACAGAGAGATTTATGCCAGTTGGAAGAGTGGGCTGAAAGATGGCAGATGGAGTTTAATGCTGATAAGTGTGAAGTGCTACATCTTGGCAGGACAAATCAAAATAGGACGTACATGGTAAATGGTAGGGAATTGAAGAATGCAGGTGAACAGAGGGATCTGGGAATAACTGCACAGTTCCCTGAAAGTGGAATCTCATGTAGATAGGGTGGTAAAGAAAGCTTTTGGTGTGCTGGCCTTTATAAATCAGAGCATTGAGTATAGAAGTTGGGATGTAATGTTAAAATTGTACAAGGCATTGGTGAGGCCAATTCTGGAGTAAGATGTACAATTTTGGTCGCCTAATTATAGGAAGGATGTCAACAAAATAGAGAGAGTACAGAGGAGATTTACTAGAATGTTGCCTGGGTTTCAGCAACTAAGTTACAGAGAAAGGTTGAACAAGTTAGGGCTTTATTCTTTGGAGCGCAGAAGGTTAAGGGGGGACTTGATAGAGGTCTTTAAAATGATGAGAGGGATAGACAGAGTTGACGTGGATAAGCTTTTCCCACTGAGAGTAGGGAAGATTCAAACAAGGGGACATGACGAGAATTAAGGGACAGAAGTTTAGGGGTAACATGAGGGGGAACTTCTTTACTCAGAGGGTGGTGGGTGTGTGGAATGAGCTTCCAGTGAAGGTGGTGGAGGCAGGTTCGTTTTTATCATTTAAAAATAAATTGGATAGTTATATGGACAGGAAAGGAATGGAGGGTTATGGTCTGAGCGCAGGTATATGGGACTAGGGGAGAATACGTGTTCGGCACGGACTAGAAGGGTCGAGATGGCCTGTTTCCATGCTGTAATTGTTATATGGTTATATGGTTATATGCTTAACTCCACATTTATGCCTGTTCCTGATAACTTTTTTCCCCTTTGCTCATCAAGAATCTATCTACCCTGCCTCAAATTTATTCTGAGACTCTGCTTCCTGTCCACTTCGGGAAAAGACGTCCAAAAATTCATGACCCTCTGAGAGAGAAAAAATAATTAGTTCATCTATTTTTCATCTATTTATCCAGTTCATGTATTTTAAAGGACGCCCATTTTTTTTAAACAATGCCACCGGTTCCAGATTCTCCATCAAGAGGAAACATCTTAAAAACAAAACGTGTTCAAATTCCATACCTTTAATCAACTCTCTTCTAAACTTCAGCTGAGACAAGCTTAGACTCATAGAACAATTCACCCACACCAGGTACTAGTTGAGTGAACCTGCTCTGAACTAGTCCCAATTCATTTACATGCTTCCTTAAATAAGGAGTGCATAGTTCGACAAAAATTAGATCAAACCAATGTCCTATATACAGGTAATTGAAACATATCTTCCTAACATTTGTATTCAATTCCACCAGCAATAAACAGTATTATACTGTAAGCATTATTTTTCAATCCATGTACCAGGACTTATAGATTTCTGCATCTTAAAGCTCTGCAACACTTTACTACGAAAAATGCTTCTTTATTTTTCCAGCTAAAATGCGCAATGTTGCACCGACCTATATCATGCTATATTTACCAGATCTACACCTACTCATTTAATCTAGCTTTAACCTTTTGCAGCCCCATGTCTCCTAAACAATTTACTTTGCTATCTTTTACTCTGCAGCAAATTTAGCAACCATACCTTCAGTTCCTTCAACCGTGTCATTTATATAAATTGTACAAAGCTGAGGCATTGATCCCTGTGGTACATTGATCTTCTATCCACATTAATATGTCACCTTCAATACCATGGGCTTTTATTTTCTGCAATAATCTTTGATACAGCACCTCATCAAATGCCCTGAAGAAATGTTAGGATATCCACCAGTTCACCTTTATCAACAGTACATGTTTCTTCTTTAAAGAATTCCAATGAGTTGATTAAACACGAGTTCCCTTTCTTAAGTCAAACTACTGTACAATCCACAAAGTGCTGGGGTAACTCAGCGGGTCATGCGGCATCCCTGGAGACCATGGAAAGGGCATCTTTCGGGTTGGGGCTCTTCCTCAGACACTGGAACCGGAGCTGGCTTAGCAAGTATGAAGAAGGGTCTCGACCCGAAACGTCACCCATTCCTTTTCTCCAGAGATGCTGCCTGTCCCGCTGAGTGACTCCAGCTTTTTGTGTCTATCTTCCGTTGAGTTATGTGTTCAGTTTAGTTTATTGTCACGTGTACCGAGGAGCGCTGTGGCCGTCGATCCCAACATAGCGGAGCTGGGGCTGCGGGTGTCCGGCCACGGGCGACGCTGGATTTGGAGCGCCGCAGAGCCAGGGTTCGAGTTCGCCAGGGTCGGAGCTCCAACCGGCGCGGCCTGAGGACTACGAGTGCCCCGGTCTCCAGGGAGGAGGCAGCTGCTCCAGACTTTTCCAAGCCACTGAGGAATGTTTCACCCGACACCGAAGTTCCATCTTCACGGCAAGAGGGCCCTGAAAATCATCGGAATTGGTGCACGGCCACAAATGGGCCTCGACCTCGGGTGTTTCACAGAGGAAGAGGACTTAACTTTCTGTTGCTTTTCCCGACAGTGGAAAGTTTTGATTCTGCTGTGGGGGGACGTTTGTGTTGAACTCTATAATGTGTTGTGTCCATTTTATTCATTTTTTTTTAACCTTTTTCTATGGTTTATAATGGAATTTATTATTTAATTTATGTAAAGCACTTTGGTGTCAATGCGAGTTGACTTAAAACGTGCTATATAAATAAAACTTACTTACTTACTTACTTACTTACAGTGAAAAGCTTTTTTGTTGCATGCTAACCAGTCAGCAGAAAGACATTACATGATTACAATTGATCCATTTACAGTGTATAGATACATGATAAGGGAATAAAGTTCTATGCAAGGTAAAGCCAGCAAAGTCCGATCAAGAATAGTCCAAGGGTCACCAAAGAGGTAGATAGTAGTTCAGCACTGCTGTCTGGTTCTGGTGGGATGATTCCGTTGCCTGATAACATCAGGGAATCAGAAACATTATATTAACTTTGCCTAACTGATTTTTTTTCTTCGCAACCTATGCCTTTAATAATGGCTTTGAACATTTTTCCCATGACAAATGTTAATGTAATTGGCCAGTAGTTTCCTGATTTCTGACTCCCTCCCTTTCTGACAAATCTCAAATGTCGACAATGAGGTGGAGGAGAATTGGTCTGTAGCCTGGCTTATGGAAGGACAGTTCGGAAGCCTGATAACAGAGGGGGAAAAGTTGTTCCTGAGTTTGCAAGTGCGCGCTTTCAAGCTTCCCTATCTTCTGCCTGATGGCAGTGGAGTGGCATGGGGGTGCAGCGATGGAGTTGCTGCCTTACCTGTAGAACCCCTGGTCTGCCTGCAGCTCTGGAGAACAGGGGTTCTACAGGTGCTGTCTGTACGGAGTTTGTAAGTTCTCCTCGTGACCATGTGGGTTTTCTCTGAGAGCTTCAGATTCCTCCCACACTCCAAAGGCATACAGGTTTGTAGGTAAAATTGGCTTGATATAAGTGTAATTTGTAAGCTGTATCTCTAAACTAAACTAAACTGAAAAATGAATGAGAAAAAAAATCACTATTTATGTACTGAACTGCCAGAATTTTGCAGGTAATCTGGCCCATCCCTGTAGATTCAGACTGGTAGGAGTGGGATATGCCTGAAGTGATATCAAAATAACATTAGACTTAGCATAAGTTATAGGAGCAGAATCAGATCGTTCAGCCCATCAAGTCTACTCAATCATTCAATAATGGCTGATCTATCTTTCCCTCTCACCCATTCTCCTGCCTTCTCACCATAACCCCTGGATACCCATTCTAATCAAGAATCCACAGATTCACTGCCCTCTGACTAAAGAAATTCCTCCTCATCTCCTTTCTAAAGGTACTCCTTTTATTTAGAGGCTATGGCCTCTGGTCCTAGACTCTCCCACTGATGGAAACATCCTCTCCACACCCACATCCCGGCCTTTCACTATTTGGCAAGTGAAAGTAGTCTGTGTGTTGATGGAAAGCACATCGTGCATTGATTTATGCAACATCATGCAGCACCTCAATAAATCAAATGCAACATTACTTTGATGTTTTAGGAATTCAAACCCTGCTATTCCCAGCGCCTGGGATTGTTTGGGGTTGAGCTGGAGGCTGGGGGAGGGTGAAGGGTGATGTATATTTTGGGCATTCAAATGGAGAGACTAAAGTTGCTGGTCATCTTCAGTTCAATGACATCTCTGAATCTGATAGATACGATTTATACATCTTTCAAACAGCATTACAAAAGCAATGTCCCTATAAATTTGATATTATTTGGATACCCTGAATGGACTGCAAAAACATAATATAAATGCACGATTTTCTTATCTCTTTATGTGTTGCCAATGCTTCTTGTAACCTGTGTAATGCTTGGAAAAGATCCAGTTAAAGAATCCAAAAAATTCAAGAAAATTCTTCTCTTGTCCTGCCATAATTTCTCCTTTCACTAACACTTAAAGTAGATTATTTAAACATTTAAGTGTTATTTGATGGAATCTGCTATGTACAACTTGGCTGCAGTGGTTTTTAAGCACATCTATGGATCTGATTTGCTGCAATGCTGAGTTATATTCCGCACTCTATATTTTCTCCTTTACTCTATCTATTGTACTTGAACTTAACTTGATTGCATTTGTGTATTTGATTTGCATGCAAAACAAGGCTTTTCACTGTACCTCAGTACACTTTACAATAAAAAAATCTAAACGTAAGTAATAATGCTGTACCTTGAAAGCATGTCACTGTATTAGGTATTATGTGGTGCCTTAAAATGCACTACATAGCAGCTTTTGTTTTCCTTTTAGAAAAAGCCTAAGATAAAATAATTTCAGCCTTGACTATCTCTACATTTCTCCCACCCATTGAAGCTCTGTGAGTTGCACTAATCAATCACTGCCATTTTAATGATTTAAAGGTGATAAAAGAATTGCTGCGATGTGCACCTGAGAATATGTTGTTGTCATGATAGATGAGTGTTGTTAAATAATGGGGAGATGTTGTCTACCCACAATGACAATTAACATTCCTGCCATAAAAGTGTGTCCAGCTTTTCATCAACTTTGTCCAATTTGTATCTGTGAAGTGATTATTCATTATGCCAACGTCGACTGTTCTAATGCTGCACTCCGTACTATAGGGCAGTCTTACTAAAATGGTAAACTTTACAAATCTCCACGCTTTCATGCCTCATTAGGCAAATGCCAATTCCTCAGTCAGTAGACAAAAGTGCAGGAGAAACTCAACGGGTGCAGCAGCATCTATGGAGCGAAGGAAATAGGCAACGTTTCGGGCCGAAACGCTTCTTCATCTGAAGTTCCTTGCTTAACCAATTCCTCAGTCATTGTTCTGTTTTTTTTTTAAATCACTCTGTATGAAATATCAGTGTTTATATCCTGAGCAAATGAAACTTTTAGCCCCATTTACAGAGAAACATTCTGTGATGTTGATTTCTGCAATTTCAAATATCCCTTGCATTCCATCTCTCTCCATCCCTCCCCCTCCCCGACCCTAGTTGTCCTGCTAGTCCCATTGTTCATATCCACATATCCCTTTGTTATCATCTCTTCCACAGCCAACAATGGACCATTGTGGGCTCCACCTTTCCTTGGTCATCGGTGATAGTTCTGAACCTTTTCCTGCCTCATGTTTCCCTCTCCCCTGACTCTCAGTCTGAAGTAGGGTCTCGAAATGAAATGTTACCTATTCCTTTTCTCCAGAGATGTTACTCCAGCATTTTGTGTCTACCTTCGATTTAAACCAGCATCCGCAGTTCTTTCCTATACTGTAATGAACTGCGTCCAGTGAAAATAGAAGTGTCTGAGGTACAACTCAGTAATATTATCAGATTATACTGTATTTACAAGTCCTGCTTCACAACAAGAGGAACATATTAGATCCAATCAACAATCAAATGTTCCTTGAGTACGAATCAACTTTAAGCCTTCATTCATAAAACATCTGCTTAAAACTAGGTATTCCAGAAGTAGCCACATAGCTCTTAGCGTTAATGCCTATTCTGTCCCTGCATTATTGATTTTCAAAGAGTGGCAGAATTCAGGGTGGCGCTGGAGACACGAGTTCGATCCTGACCTGGTGCTGTCTTAGTATACATTCTTTGTGTCTAGTTAGGTTTCCTCTGGGTGCTCTTGTGTCCTCCCCATCCCAAAGATGTGCAGATTTGTGGGTTAATTGGCCTCTGTAAATTGTCCCTACTGTGCAGAGAGTGGATGAGAAAATGGTATAATGTAGAACTAATGTGAACGTGTGATTGCTGGGCAGACTCGGTGGGCAGAAGGGCTTGTTTCCATGCTGTGTCTCTATAAAGCTAAATATAGAAATGGAAACTTCACCAAAGTTAAATAATAACAGTACAAAATGCCAATTTTCAGCACCATATGACATTCTTATGAAACATTTAGCAGAGTTTTCACAGAGGGTCTGAACACTGACTTTCTATCAAGCTCGCATAAGAAGATTTAAAACACTCACTTTGAATTCTTCTCTAAACTATTTTGGTGCCAATGTCTACCCTTATAAATCAGTCAGTTAATTCTCCAAGAGTGGAAAAGGAGAGTTTAAGAATAATGCAACAAGGATTCATGTATTAATATCCTATGTAAAAAAAATATTTAGTGAACAGGACAAAACTTAAGCAAATCATTTAAGTGTTTGTCTGATATTAGTTTTGATTAGATAGCACTCCGGAAATGTTTAGGAATATTTCTATTGAATTGCTAACCATGTGCGGTTATTTTTATCCGTAAATGCTATCAATAGAAAATTTGGCAGCAAACTACATACCAGCCAAGCAAGATAATCATGTATGTGGGAAAAAGAGATTCCCACTGTAAAGTTTACAATCTAATGCCAAATAAGGTGTGTTTTCATAAAGTTTAGAAGCGTAGGATAAGCAAGCTCATAAGTACTTTCATACATCTGTATAATGTATTATATTGCAATTCTTTTTAAATAATTTCCTTACATTAGATGCAATTATTTGTTTGCTTTTACGTGTAGATTTGTGTTTAATTTATTTTCCAGTACTTGGATGCTACTGCCGAGGCAATATTTATTTCCTACTTTTCACTGTTCTTGTAGAAATAAAAAACTGCTGATGCTGGTTAATACACAAAAGGACACAAAGGGCTGGAATAACTCAGCAGGTCAGGCAACATCTCTGGAGAGAATGGATAGGTAATGTTTCAGATCAATACCCTTCTTCAGACTCTGATCAGGACTACTGGTCAGGACCACAGTCTACTGATGATTGCTCTTGCTGGGCTATTTCAGAGGCTGTTTAGAAGTCAGCCACATGAGGACTGTCTGGAGTCACATATGGACCAGATTAGCTAAGAATGGCTTTTTAAGAGTTATAGAGTGATACAGTGTGGAAACAGGCCCTTCGGCACAACAACCCAGCTTCACTAGTCCCACCTGCCTGCGTTTGGTCCATATCCCTCCAAACCTGTCCTATCCATGTATCCGTCTAACTGCTTTTTAAATGTTGGGATAGTCCCAGCCTCAACTACCTCCTCTGGTAGCTTGTTCCATACACCCACCGCCCTTTGAGTGAAAAGGTTACACCTCAGATTCCTATTAAATCTTATCCTCTTCACCTTAAACCTACTGTATGTCCTCTGGTCCTCGATTCACCTACTCTGGGCAAAAGACTCTCTGCATCTACCCGATCTATTCCTCTCATGATTTTATACACCCCAATACCCTTCATCCTCCTGTGCTCCAGGGAATAGAGTCCCAGTCTACTCAACTCTCTCACTGTAGCTCAGGCCCTCTAGTCCTGGCAATATCCTCATAAATCTTCTCTGTACCCTTTCCATCTTGACAACATCATTCCTATAACATGGTGCACAGAACTAAATGCAATAACGCGGTCCACCAACGTTTTATAAACTGCAACATGACCTCCCAACTTCTATACTCAATACTCTGTCTGATGAAGGCCAATGTACCAAAAGCCTTTTTGACCACCATATCTACCTGTGACTCAACCTTCAAGGAACCATGCATCTGTGCTAGATCCCTCTGCTCTACAAAACTTCCCAGAGCCCTACCATTCACCGTGAAGGACCTACTCATGTTAGACTTCCCAAAATGCAACACCTCACATTTCTCTGTATTAAATTCCATCAACCATTCCTCATCTCACCTGGTCAATCAATCAAGATCCTGCTGCAATCTTTCACAACCATCTTCACTATCTGTAAAACCACCCACTTTTGTATCATCAGCAAACTTTCTAATCTTGCCATGTATGTCCTCATCAAAATCATTGATGAAGATGATAATGGGCCCAGCACTTAACCTTGAGGCACACCACTAGTCACAGGCCTCCAGTCTCAGAAGCAACCTTCCACCATCAACCTCTGCTTCCTTTCATGAAGCCAATTTACTATCCCTTCAGCTATCTCTCCTTGGATCCCATGCGACCTAACCTTCCAGAGCAGCCTACCATGTGGAACCTTGTCGAATGCCTTACTAAAATCCATGTATACACCAGCTAGAGCTCTGCCCTCACCAACCTTTTTGGTCACGTCTTCAAAAAACTCAATCAGATTTGTGAGACACGACCACCCACGTACAAAACCGTGCTGACTATCCCTAATCAGCCCTTGTCCATCCAAAAGCCTGCATATCCTATCCCTCAGAATATCTATCCCTATAATAACTTTTTGCCGAAGGTTAACCAGTTTGGGTTTTAATAATCCAATCATTTTCATGGCCACCTTTACTAAGGATAGTTGTACTTTCTCTTTCCAAATTATAGTTAATATAATATTAACTGAAATTAAACTCATACTGTGTTAAATTTGTCATAAAATTGTAGCATGCTCAACACCAAAATCATGAATGCACTAAATATCAAATAATTTATTAGTCTGAAGAAATGTCACCTATTCATGTTCTCCAGAGATGCTGGCTGACCGGTTGACTTATTCCAGCACTTTGTGTATTTTTGTGTATTAATCTGCATCTGCAGTTCTTTGTTTCTAAATATCAAATAAATCCTGCATGATAAAATCCAACTAGACTGGCATTTGCAGCTGTATCATCTCCTATTGTGCTACACTGTAACTTGGAGCAGCAAACAGTCGACATCCATACCGACCTCCCACTGTGAATTTGATTATTTTTGAGATTATGGTGAAAAATTATGTTTGATTACTTCTGGCAGATTTAATACATGTCATTTGATGCTTTTTTTCCCCACAACCTGATAATAATCAAATCTGTTCTGAATATGGTTTCTGCGGTCTGTTTGAATTAATTAAAGATGAGTTTGCTAAATCTACAAATCTTTTTCTGAAAATAGCAGGTGTGTTGTTTGGAAAATAACAACATTATCACATTGAACATCTTTCTTCCTTTCCATACTCATTCATTTTACAAGTTCTATTTATTCCAACTATTTTTGTCTCAATGCATTGTCAGTAAAATTCACGTAATGTGTCACTTACACTGCATATTTGATCGGGTTTTTAAATTAACTTGCCTTTTTTAGCATCCAATTCAACAAAATAGCATTATGAATTGGAATGTTTGTTTCTATTAGAGAAAGCATGTAGGAAGTTTAGTTTTGGCCCTTGGCTTGGCAAGTCACATCGAAATGGCGAATGTCTCCCGTCTAATGTCCATTCCAGCTGTCCCCGAGATTCAGACCGACTTGAGACCATCCTCGAGTCTCAGACAGACTTAAGAACCTCCACGAGAGGGAAGGTGAACAGCCAGAAATAGTTGTGCACAAATGACGTTGGTAAGAAGAGGAAGGAGGTTCTGCAAAGAACTAGGTAGGAGGCTGAAAAGCAGGGCTTCTAGGGTGGTTATCTCTGGGTTGCTTCCAGTCCCTCTTGCTGGTGAGGGTAGGAACAGGGAGATAGGGGATCTGAATGTGTGACTGAGGAGTTGGTGCAAAGGGCAGGGATGTAGATTTTTAGATCACTGGAATCTCTTCTGGGGCAGGGGTAAACTGTACAAAAGAGATGGGTTGCACCTTAATTGGAAGGGGACCAACATTCTAGCAGGCAGGTTTGCTAATGCTACATGAGTGGGTTTCAACTAAACAGTGGGGGTGTGGAGTCAACAACGTGGATGCGTATGCGTGCAGCTAACGGGAAAGATAGTGTTGGAAAGGTCACGTTTAAACTAACAGGGCAGGGGGATGGGACCCAATGCAAGGAGACAGAGGGAGATAAGAAAAATGAATCTGAAAGCTTTGTGCCTTAATGCGAGGAGCAATCGAAATAATGTGGATGAATTGAATGCACAGTTAATAGTTAAGGAATATGGTATAGTTGGGATTACGGCGACATGGCTCCAGGGTGACCAAGGCTGGGAGCTAAACATGCAGGGGTATTCGATATTCTGGAAGAATAGACAGAAAGGAAGAGGAGGCGGGTGGCATTGCTGGTTAAAGAGGAGAATAATGCAAGAGCAAGGAGAGACATTAGCTTGCATGCTGTCTAATTATTATGGGGAGAACTGCAAAATAGCCAAGGGCAGAAAATGCTTGTTGGAGTTGTATACAGACCACCAAACAGCAGTAGGGAGGTTGGGGATAGCATCAAGCAGGAAATTAGGGATGCGTGTAGCAAAGATACAGCAGTTATCATGGGTGACTTTAATCTACATATAGATTGGGCCAAACAAATTGGTAACATTGCTGAGGAGGAGGATTTCCTGGAAATCCAGGGATGGGTTTTTAAACCAATATGTAGAGGAACCAACTAGAAGGCAGGCCATCCGAGTGGGTATTGTGTAATGAGGAATGATTAGTTAGCGATCTTGTTGCGCAAGGCCCCTTGGGCAACAGTGACCATAATATGGTGGAATTCTGCATTAGGATGGGCAGTGACACGGTTAATTCAGAGACTGGGTCCTGAACTTGAATAAAGAAGACTTTGAAGGTATGAGACGAGAGTTGGCTAGGATAGATTGGCAAATTATGCTTAAAGGATTGACAATGGCAAAGATTTAAAGACCGCATGGATGAACTCCAGAAATTGTTCATCGCTGTCTGGTGAAAAATAAAACGGGGAAGGCGGCTCAACTGTGGCTGACGAGGGAAGTCAAGGATAGTGTTAAAGCCAAGGAAGAGGCATATTAATTGGCCAGTAGAAGCGGGAAACCAGAAGTCTGGGAGAAATTTAGAACTCAACAGAGGAGGACAAAGGGGTTAAGTAAGAGGGGGGGGGGGGGGGGGAAGAGCATGAATGAAAGCTTGCAGGAAATATAAAAACTGACTGTAAAAACTTTCTATAGGTGTGTAAAAAGGAAAAGATTAGTGAAGACAAATGTAGGTCCCTTACAGTCAGAGACAGGTGAATTTATAATGGGAAAGAAGGAAATGGCAGAACAGTTAAACATGTACTTTGGTTCAGTCTTCTCTAAGGAAGACACAAACAATCTTCTGGAAATACTAGGGGACCGAGGATCTAGTGGGAGGGAGGAACTGAAGGGGATCCACATTACTCAGGAAATGGTGTTAGGTAAACAGTTGGGACTGAAGGCCGATAAATCCCCAGGGCCAGATGGTCAAGGAAGTGGCCCTAGAAATCGTAGATGCATTGGTGATCATTTTCCAATGTTCTCTCCACAGGATCAGTTCCTGTGGACTGGAGGGTAGCCAATGTAACTCCACTTTTTAAGAAAGGAGGAAGAGAGAAAACGTGGAATGATAGACCAGTTAGTCTTACATCGGTAGTGGGGAAGATGCTATAGTCGATTATTAAAGATGTTACAGCAGCGCTTTTGGAAAGCAGTGATGGGATTGGTCAAAGTCAGCATGGATTTATAAAGGGGAAATCATGCTAGGCTAATCTTTTGGAATTTTTTGTGGATGTAACAAATAGAATGGATAAGCGAGAGCAAGTGGATGTGGTGTATCTGGACTTTCAAAAAGCCTTTGACAAAGTCCCACACAAGAGATTAGTGTGCAAAATGATATAGGGGGCAGGGTATTGACATGTATAGAGAACTGGTTGGCAGACAGGAAGCAAATAGTAGGAATTAACGGATCCGTTTCAGTATGGCAGTCAGTGACCAGTGAGGTGCCGCAAGGCTCGGTGCTGGGACCCCAGTTGTTTACAATATATATTAGCGAATTAGACTAGAGAATTAATGTAACATCTCTAAATTTGCAGATGACACAAAGCTGGATGGCAGTGTGAGCTGAGAAGAGGTTGCTATGAGGCTGCAGGGTGAATTGGATAGGTTGGGTGAGTGGGCAGAAGCATGGCAAATGCAGTATAATGTGTATAAATGTGATTTTATCCACTTTGTTGGCAAGAACAGGAATGCAGATTATTATCTGAATGGTGTCAGATTAGGAGAAGGTTAGGTGCAATGAGACCTGGGTGTGCTTGTACATCAGTCACTGAAAGTAAGCATGCAGGTACAGCAGGCAGTTAAAGCCAATTACTCATGGTTTTTGACTGAATAATTCGATGTAAGGTCTGTTGCAGCTTTAAGGTTAGAAACATGTAGGAACTGCAGATGCTGGAATCTTGAGCAAACAACACAATGTGTCGGAATAATTCAGCGAGTCAGGCACAGCTGTGAAAAACATGGACAGAGGACGTTTCAGATCGGGATCTGGGAAGAAGGCAAAAGAGGGTGGGATGATGGGATAAATGGGTGCATACCCATTTCTCCCACTTCCATTCCCATTTTCTCTTCCTCATCCCTTTACACCTACATCCCATCAGTAGCATCATAACTCATGCCTCTTACAGCCTTTTTTTTCGTTTTCATCTCTTGCCTTTATCCACCCATCTGCCAATGAACGTTTCCCTCATCTTTTTCCACCTATCACTTGCTTGACTTTGTCCTACCACCACCTCTTTTCCAGCTTTCTCCCCCCTACGACGATCAGTCTGAAGAAACATCCTGACACAAGATGATCTATCCATGTTCTCCAGCGATGCTGCCTGACCTCTGGGTTACTCCAGCACTTAGTGTTTAGTGATAAGACTGGTTAGCATTCCATAAGTTTGAAAAAGATTTCTTGCAAACTGTTCAATTCAGTAATTGGATCACTAACGATGCCTTAGGGAGTGCAATTTGGTATTGCTATTGGTATTGGCTTATTATTGTCACATTACTGAGATACTGTGAAAAGCTTTGTTTGTGTGCTATTCAGTTAAACCATACTGTGCATGACCACAATCAAGCCATACTCAAGTACAACAGGTAGTAAAAACGCTGTATTCTAAAAATATCAGAATGCAGAATATAGTGCTACAGTATTATAATGTTAGTTACAGAAAATAAATAAAAGGTCTGCAATTAAATATGATGGAAGATTGGGACTGCTCCCAGGTTTATGTGGGGACTGTTCAGTAGTCTGATAACAGTGGGGTAGAAACTGTTCCTGAATCTGGTGGTATGTGCTTTCAAGCTTTTGTATTTTCTGCCTGACGGGAGAGGGAAGAATAGTGAATTATCGGTGTGAAAATGGTCCTTGATTATGTTGACTACTTTTCTGAGGTAGTGTGAACTACAGATGTACAGTGGAATGTTTTATTTTGCATGCTGTCCAAACAGGTCAAATATACTATACATAAATACATCAAATGCATGTACAAGAGGGAAGATACAATAGAGCAAGAGTGAAGATACAAAATGCAGAATATAGTTCCCAATCGTGTTTCTCAAATGCAGGACGGCGTAA
The DNA here is from genome assembly GCF_010909765.2 of Amblyraja radiata. Taxonomy (NCBI): domain Eukaryota; kingdom Metazoa; phylum Chordata; class Chondrichthyes; order Rajiformes; family Rajidae; genus Amblyraja; species Amblyraja radiata. The sequence goes on from NC_045956.1 coordinate 117,703,450, forward strand.
CAACAGTACCGGCAGAACAGGACCAGAGGGACACGAAAAACGCGAACTAGGGGCGTGCATAACAATGGGGATCGGAGAAACAGGGCCGGGAACAACAGGGTCAGGAGACAACCGAAAGGCTGGTGGATGACCTCTATGCCGTGGTGTGGCTGCAACCACAGGGCTGTCCTCGTCCACGTGCGCGGGCTTGAGGCGGCGGACGGAGACAAACTCCTCCCGGCTGCCCCCAGCACCCTATACGGCCCCTCATAAATCCGCTGCAGCGGTGAGCGGTGAGCATCCCTATGGAGGAAAACATAAGCACAATTCTGTAATGACACCGGCACATGCACCAAGGTCGACCCGTGCCTGGAGGTGGGGACGGGGACTAACGCGCACACCCGCTCACGAAGCTCGGCTAGCACCGCCGAAGCCGAAACCTCCTGATCACGGGTGGCGGGCAGGAAATCCCCTGGTACCCATAAAGCCAAACCATAGACGAGCTTGGCCGAGGAGGCGTCCAGGTCCTCCTTCGGCGTAGTTCTGATGCCCAGGAGGACCCAGGGCAACTGGTCAACCCAATTGGGGCCTGTGAGCTGGGCCTTCAATGCTGACATAAGGTGTCTATGGAACCACTCGACTAACCCATTCGCCTCCGGGTGTTAAGCGGTCGTCTGGTGAAGGCGGGCGCCGTATAACTGCACTAAACCGCACCACAGAGACGAGGTAAACTGTGCCCCACGGTCTATGGTGATGTCAGACAGCACCCCGAAATGAGCTATCCCGGAGGTATACAACAACGGGATTGCCTCGGGCCACCTTGTGAACCTGTCCACTATAGCAAGCAGATGCATGGCACCGCGCAAACATGGCAAAGGTCCAACAAGGTCGACATGAATATGTAAGAACCTGCCATCACGAACATCGAAATCCTGCACGGGCGGCCGTACATGTCGCTGAACCTTCGAGGTCTGACACGGGATGCAAGCACGGGCCCATGTGGCCACCTGCTTACGCAACCTGTGACAAACAAATTTCAACGCTACCAGGGCGGATGTGGCACGAATGGACGGGTGGGATAAGCTGTGGACTGCGTCGAAGATCCGTCGTCTCCAACTGGCCGGGATAACCGGACGGGCTCTACCCATGGAGACATCACAGAGGACCTTGACACCAGCACCTCAGCTAGCTCAAGGCCCGGATCAGCAGTGTGATAACTCGCCATGCTGGTATCGGCCCGTTGGGCCGCTGCCAGCTCGGCGTAGTCGAATCTGAGGTCCAGAGCCTAAACCGATGGGAGGTCCGGACGGGACAACGTGTCGGCCACGACATTAAGCTTCCCCGCTACATGCCGAATGTCAGTCGTGAACTCGGATATGTAGGCGAGGTGCCACTGCTGCCTGGCGGACCACCGGTCGGCGATCTTGCTCAACGCGAAGGTAAGTGGTTTGTGGTCCGTGAAAGCAGTGAAAGCTCGGCCCTCGAGGAAGTAACGGAATCAACCACCTTTGGTGGGATCATCCAGAAGAAGTTGGTGGACTTCTTCTGGGGCAACGGAAAGCACTGGGTCTCTGCAGCGGTCCTGAGTCTCCCGATCGAGGAAGGCGTTCAGTCGCTGGTGTGCATTCGCACCAAGTTGGCGGCTCTCCGCCTCAGGACCTTGCAGAGATACCTGTACTCAGGGCATCCTCCTAGGTGGCACGTGCTGGTGACGCACTTTTTACAATGGGGCCGCTGCCTTCAAGGAGGTACGTGGATCCTGATGGTGGGCATCAGCCGTGCAGTCCTGATGGGGAAGCCCGGCTTCTACACGGACTTGTTGAGAGTCTGCAACCTGGTTGCTGTTGATCGGGCCCCACCTCCGCCGGCGGAGGGTGACGGCCCGGGCGTGCGAGCAGCCGGACCTTGTCCCCCCCCACCAGATGTGGAGTGCCTGTGGTTGAGCATGCCTCCGCTCAGCCGGAGGTATTCATCGGACCCAGGCGCCGTAATCCATCCCGGGAGCCGGTCCCACACAATTTAAGGCGCCTTTCCTCGACACCCTTCATCTCCTTCCGAGACGCAGGGAGGCGTGTCCTATACGGGCTCCTCCTCTACACCCTGCACTTCCTCGCCATGGTCCACCGTCCAGACACCAAGTGGCGGTCGGTGTTGCCTTCCGGTCACGTGGGGGCCCCCTGTGGGGGTCTCTCCACGCAGGGATTCTCCCCCTCTACATTGGGGACCTGGGGTGGAGGGTGTTGCACCGAGATGTTCCCTGTAACCTGTTTCTCTCACGGTTCACAGACTCGCTAGCCGCTTTTGCGGGCTGGAAGAGTCTGTGTACCACGTGTACATGGAGTGCGTGAGGCTGCAGCCACTGTTTGAATATCTAATGGGGCTGCTCCTTGCCTTCTGGCTGCATTTTCCCCCTACCATCCTCATCTTTGGACACCCTGTGCGTAGGGGAGAGGGTAGGGCTGAAGATGCCCTGGTTGGGTTGCTCCTGGGCCTGGCCAAGATGGCCATCCATGAGTCAAGACACCAGGCGGTGGAGGGGTCTACCTGAGCCGGCTGCCTGCCCCTTTTCCGGGGATACGTCCGTGCCCGGGTGCGGTTAGAAAGGGAATACGACCTGTCCACGGGCACCCTGAGGGAGTTCCGGGACCGCTGGGCTCCGCAGGGTGTTGAATGTATCCTCAATAAGGATTTGATCATAGTTGTATAGTAGTTTATTATGGATATATGTTTGTATTGTATTATGGTGGTGGGTTCTGGCTGGTTTTATTGTAGTGTAAATATTATTTTTTAATAATTGAATACATTTTTTGAAGAAAAAAAAGAAGGAAGTAACGGAAATGCCTTATCGCTACGTAGAGCGCGAGGAGTTCCCTGTTGAATGCGCGGTATCTGCACTCGCTGATGGTACCTGCACTCGGCCGATGCTGCCGGCTGAAAAGCGCTAGCGGCTGCCTGCGGTCACCGACCTGTTGCTGCAGGACAGCACCTACAGCGACGTCTGAGGCGTCGACTATGAGTGCCGTGGGAGCAGACGCCCTCGGGTGCACCAGCATGGTGGCAATAGCCAGCGCTGCCTTAGCACCTTCGAATGCCGCGTCGGCCTTGTCCGACCACAACAGGTCCTGCGGCTTACCCGCGAGGCACTGGAATTGTGGGCGCATAACAGCGGCGGCCAACGGCACGAAACGGTGGTAAAAATTCACCATCCCGATAAACTCCTGAAGACCCTTGACAGTGAGCGGCAGAGGGAACTGGCGAATGGCATCGACCTTCTCAGGCAGCGGCTCGGCGCCTTGAGGGGTCACGCTATGTCCTAAGAAGGAGATGGAGTGCAAGCCAAACTGCACTTCGCAAGGTTAATCACTAAGCCATGTTCACGTAACCGCTCGAACAAAAGGCGAAGGTGACTAACGTGCTACGTCTGCGAACTGCTGGCCACCAGGATGTCGTCCAAATAAATGAAGAGGAAAGGCAAACCCCGCCCGAACTGGTCCATGAGCCGCTGGAATGCCTGAGCGGCGTTCTTTAGGCCGAACAGCATTCATAGCTATTCGAACAGGCCGAACGGGGTGATGGTGGCTGTCTTGGGGACATCGTCGGGATGGACAGGGATCTGGTTGTAACCTTCGAATAGAAGGCTGTGTCCTCAAGGTGCGCCGAAAAATCCTGAATATGGGGCACCGGGTACCGGTCTGCCATGGTTACTGCGTTAAGCCGCCTGTAATCACCGCAAGGCCTCCAACCCCCAGACACTTTGGGAACCATATGTAGCGGGGAAGCCCAAGGGCTGTCGGACCGCCGCACAATACCCATGTCTTCCATCAATTGGAATTCATTGTGGGCAATGAGCAGCTTGTCCGGCAGGAGGCGGCGCGCGCGAGCGTTCACCGGTGGACCTTCGGTAGGGATACGGTGCACCACACCGTGATGTGGCGCAGCCCCGTCGAAACGGGGTGTAAGTAGCTCAGGGAACTAGGACAGCAGAGCGGCGAAAGGCTCCTGGACCTCTGCGATGTCGTCGGGTTATTGTTTGGGCGGAGGCGAGTTGCGCGGTTCGGCGGGGCGGAGGTCTGACAATGGGACCATACGACCGCCACGCACATCAACGAGAAGGGAGAACGCGCGTAAGAAATCCGCCCCCAAGATCGGATGGGCGACGTTAGCAACAATAAACTTCCACCTACACGGGTGGGAGTCATAGGTTAGGTTAAGGATCCGCGTACCATACATGTGAATGTCACTCCCGTTAACAGCCGAGAGGACGGGTCATACCATACCGACGCGGGTAGCGCAGGTATCACGGGCGGTCGAGGGAGGAATGCTGACGATGGCCCCGGAATCCACAAGACGGCCAGAGAAGGTCACGGACGTAGACACGTTCGATCGGGCCGATCGCGGTCGCCTCTAAGGGCGATTGGCCGAGGCATTTCCTTGAAACATACAGGAGCTTCGGCAGCGTTGAGCTTCACACCGAAACGTACATGGTAGTAACACCAGCGGCATCTACCATAAGGCTCAGGATGCTGCGGCGGAACCTCAAAGGTGGCCGATGTCGGGCCTAACTCACGTAGCTTCCTTGGTGGCAATCTAGCTGGAGCAGCTGTGCGGGTGAAGGTGCAAACCACCCGCCGCCCCGTGGTCCAGAGTTCATCGGCCCTCTCAGCGAGCTGTTGGGGGTCACTGAAATCGGCTCCAGCGAGCATCAAACGGATGCCATCAGGCATCTGCACTAAGAAAGCCTGCTCAAACAATAAGCACGGCCGATGCCTATGCATCAGGGCCAACATCATGGCCGTTATGGTGGAAGGTCTCCAATCGCCCATGCCGTCCATATGTAGGATCTTCAATGCTCGATCTTGATGGCTGAGCCCAAAGGTATGTGACAGCAGGGCCTTGAGGCCATCGTACTTGGCCGCCACCAGTGGATCCCTCAGGTAAGGCAGCAACCGCGAGGCCGACTTCTGCGGCAGCGACCTCACCACGTGGAAACACCGCATCTCATCGGCGACGATGTGGTGCAGATGGAATTGCGCTTCCACGTGCCCAAACCAAACCTGTGGCTGATCGGGCCAAATGGGAGGCAGCCGAAGGCTAAGCTGGCAGGAAAATACTCTTCCTGCATGTTCTTGAGACTAACGACGGTTAGACTCGTCGGGGTTACCAATTTAGTGGATGCAAAACGACAATCGGTGGTATTGAAAAGGATTCATTCACAATCGCAATCCTCCAACAGTACGAGTCATACAACACAACTGACCACAATGGTGGTCCTCGAATGACTGATGGGCAGAGCCCAGAAACCGCGCGAAAACCCGACCCCTCCCAGAGTTACGTGCTTGCGGCTTCCGACCACAGGGTTCGATGCTGACATGCACCAGCAGGTGCCGCTACAATAGGCGCTTTCAAACCTTATGCTGGATGGGAGCAGGGAAAGAAGAATGACAGGGATGGGATAAGACCTTGATTATGTTGGTCTCTTTACTGAGGCAATGTGATTTGTAGATGGATTCAATAGTGGGAAGACTGTGTGATGGACTAGGCTACATCTATAACTCTCTGTAATTTCTTGCAATCTTGGGCAGAGCTGTTCCCAAACCAAATGTGTAGGAAGAAACTGCAGGTCTCAGTTCACACTGAAGAAGGACACAAAATGTTGGAGTAACTTAGCTGGACAGGCAGCATCTCTGGATAGAAGGAATGGGTGACGTTTTGGGTTGAGACCCTTCTTCAGACTGAGAGTCAGACTGAGAAGCACAGAGACATGATGTAAAAATGAGACAATAAAGTTTAAATGAATCATTGAATGTGGGAGGAAACTGGAGCATCCAGGGAAAATGCACACAATTATTTCTATTGATTTAAAAGTTATCCATCTTTATTTGTATATACATGGCCCCACTTATCACCATCTTTGTAATATCCTGCAACCCCACCTAGCTCTGGAATATGTACAATCCTGAAAATGCTAGTTTCCTGGTAATCTCAGATTTGAAGGCTTGCAACATTGGTGGCAGTTCCTCCTGCTACCAATGTCCTGAGTATAAGGATTAACCTCTTAAATCGTTCTATCTCTTTCCACTCCTCCTGCAGCAAATTACTCTTTGTTTGGTTTAGTTCAGTTTAGTTTAGAGATACAGTGCGGAAATAGGCCCTTCGGCCTACCGAGCACGTTGACCAGCGATCCCCACACACTGATGCTATCCTACACACACACTAGGGACAGTTTACAATTATACCAAGCCAATTAGCCTGCAAACTTATACATCTTTGAAGTGTGGGAGGAAACCGGCGATTCTGGAGAAAACCCATGCAGGTCATGGGGAGAACACACAAACTCCGTACAGACAAGTCACTTTCAGGATCAAACCTGGATCTCTGGTGCTGTAAGGCAGCATCTCTGCAGCTGTGCTGCCTTGCCCCCCATGGATTTTTACCAAACATTTTTTTGCCATATTTCATAATATCTGTACTGGTGACTTGGTATCAAATATTGTTTGATAACACTTCTGTGAGGGCCTTTGGGCATTTTACAGCATTAAAATACAAACGATTGATGGAAAATTGAACAATTTGTTCCCATCTCAGTTTCAACTGAGAGAACCAATGTTCCTGATGGAGATGCCAGCGGCAAAATATTTGTCATATCAAATTTACTAAGTTATTTCCTGTCAATTTATGATTGTAGAGAATTCAAAAACAAAATTGCATATATAAAATGATATTTAGTTTTAATAGTTTTTCATCATACACAATGCTATCTACAGACCTATGATGTGCTTCCAATTGGCAAGACTCCCCACTAACTATCCAAATAGTCCTATAAAGTATTACTCATTGAGTGAAAATATTATCAAAGGCATAAATTAAATTGATTCATAAAATGTAGGATATAAAGTTCTGGCAGAATTAATAGGCCTGACAAATTGAAAGTCCAGAATTACAGCAATGAAATTAAGAAGCTGAAACCAACTTCATGTAGGAGTAATCAACTACAATCTTATTTCAAACTGCTTCCCTCATCTGTTAATGGCTGGCATATGTCCAATACATACAAATCTGTGTGACTATACTAAGGTTTAATGTATCCTTCTTTGGCCAGGTCAAAGATGTAGAAGATAGTGTGTAGGAAGAAACTGCAGATGCTGGTTTACACAGAAGATAGACACAAAATGCTGGAGTAACTCAGCGGGACAGGCAGCATCTCTGGACAGACTCCGGTTTGTCTTATGTAGGGAGAGGGGGAGGGGATTGGGGGAAACTTTTTTTCAGGTTCTTACCTTGCCGGAGATGTGATTAATTTTCAGATCGCATTCTCCGGGCGCTCTGTGGCCTTCCATCGATTGAGCTGGAGGCCTCCTCCGACTGTGGTGAGCCCCACCGTGGGGCATGGAGCTGATCATCGGAGCTGATCCTTTGCCTGGGATCGCTCTGCGGACTTACCATCAAGGGCTCGCAGTCTTGGGAGAGGCCGAGTCGGGAAGCTCCAACGACACAGAAGGTTCGACCAGCCCCGACGCGAGGTTCGATCGCCAGGCACGGGGGAGCTGACATCTCCCGATGCTGGAGCTGATCGCCTCGCGTGAAGGGCCCGAACACCGCCGGCCACGGGAGTCATGGCCGTCCCGTCAACGGAGGACTCGAGGCCCCCGACCGCGGGAGAAGTAAGGGAAGGGAACTTTATTTTGCCTTCCATCACAGTGAGGAATTTGTAGGAGTCACTGTGGTGGATGTTCATGTTAAAATGTGTTTTGGGTGTTTTGCTTTTTATTTGTATGACTAACTTGGTAAATGAAATTCCTCGTATGTTGAAAAACATACTTGGCAAATAAAGTACTATTCTGATTCTCATTCTGTATCTCTAAACTAAACTAAAAAATGTTCAATAGACAATAGACAATAGACAATAGGTGCAGGAGTAGGACATTTGGCCCTTCGAGCCAGCACCACCATTCAATGTGATCATGGCTGATCATCCCCAATCAGTAACCCATTCCTGCCTTCTCCCCATATCCCCTGACTCCGCTATTTTTAAGAGCCCTATCTAGCTCTCTCTTGAAGGCATCCAGAGATCCTGCCTCCACCGCCCTCTGAGGCAGAGAATTCCACAGACTCACCACTCTCTGTGAGAAAATGTATTTCCTCGTCTCCGTTCTAAATGGCTTACTCCTTATTCTTAAACTGTGGCCCCTGGTTCTGGACTCCCCCAACATTGGGAACATGTTTCCTGCCTCTAGCATGTCCAAGCGCTGAACAATCTTATATATTTCAATGAGATCCGGAAGTGGCGGCGCTGCCTTGCAGCTGCGGCTCGCCTGCAGTCCGTTTGTCTTTTCTGTTTTTTGTTTTCTCTTGTCCCGTTTTTGGTTTATTTCGGTTTATTTAGTTGTGTATGTGTGTGGGGTGGGTGTAACATGTTTTATGACTCTTCCTTCTGGGGGGATGCGACCTTTCCTGCCGTATCCTCCGTCTCCGTGTCCGTCTGCGCTGAGGCCTATCGCGGAGCTGGCGGCCTCCAACTGCGACCGACCTCGAGGCTGCGGAGGCAGAGCCAGGACTTACCAACGCGAGGCTGGCCGACTTCGGGGCTGTGGTTGCGGGGCGACCCAACTTCCGACCCGACTTCGGAGCCTCGGAGGCTCGGCCGCGGGCCTGTGGACGACATCATCGGGAGCTCGAGTTCTGTTTTCCGGAGCTCCTGCAACAACAGCTTCGTCCGCTGGACTGGAGGGCAGCAGCTTCGACCGCCCTGGGCTGCGGAGTTTGAACCGGCCTGTTTGCGGAGCACGGATTCAGCCGCGGGACTTACTTACCATCACTCGGCGGGGTCACAACATCGGAGGCTTGGATTGCCTCAGCGCATAGGGAGAGGGAGAGCAAGGAGGGAAGAGACAATGACTTTGGGACTTTAAACTGTGTTGAGTGTTTGTTATTTATTCTATGTTATGACTGCAGGATAAACCATTTCGTTGCACTGAAAAGTGCAATGACAATAAATTGAATCAAATCAAATCAAATCGGATACCCTCTCATCCTTCTGAACTCCAGAGTGTACAAGCCCAGCTGCTCCATGCTCTCAGCATGACAGTCCCGCCATCCCGGGAATTAACCTTGAAAACCTACGCTGCACTCCCTCAATAGCAAGAATGTCCTTCCTCAAATTAGGGGACCAAAACTGCACACAATACTCCAGGTGTGGTCTCACTAGGGCTCTGTACAACTGTAGAAGGACCTCTTTGCTCCTATATTTGTTTCCTCTTGTTACAAAGGACAACATGCCATTCGCTTTCTTCTCTGCCTGCTGTACCTGCATGCTTACTTTCATAGACTGATGTACAAGGACCCCCAGATCCCGTTGTACTTCCCCTTTTCCCAATTTAACGCCATTTAGATAGTAATAGATCATAACGAAATAGATCAAAAGAGATGAAGATAATGGAAACCTGCGAAGGTGAAGTACCGGATCATGTCGGACACAGCAGGTCTCACTGCCGCAATCACCTGTCGTTTTCCAGATGCATAAGAACAGCAACGCCTCTACTTCCTTAGAAATCTGGTGAAATTCGGCATATCCCCAACAACTCTCCCCAACTCCTACGGATACGCTGTTATAAAACATTTTATCGTGATGCATCACAGCTTGGTTTGGGAACAGCTCCATCCAGGACCACAAGAGATTGTAGAGAATTGTGGATGCAGGCCAGACCGCACAAACCAACCTCCCTTCCATTGACTCCATTTATACCTCTCGCTGCCTCGGCAAGGCCAGCAGCATAATCAAGGACGATCCACTACCTGGCCACTCCCTCTTCTCTCCTCTCCTATCAAGCAAAAGATATAGAAGTGTGAAAACGCACAGCCTCAGATTTAAGAACAGTTTCTTCCCAGCTGTTATCAGGCAACTGAGCCATCCTACGACAACTAGAGAGCAGCCCTGAACTACTATCTACCTCAATGAAAACCCTCAGACTATCTTTGATCGGACTTTGCTGGTTTTACCTTGCACTAATTGTTATTCCCTTCTCATGTATCTGTACACTGTGAATGGCTTGATTGTAAGCATGTATTGTCTTTCTGCTGACTGGTTAGCACGCAACAAAAGCTTTTCACTGTACCTCGGTACATGAGACAATAAACTAAACTGAATTGAACAACGCTGGAACTCCGGTGAGCTGGGACCGGCGTTAAAAACATCGCGGAGTGCGGGCGGCGGCGCTGAACTTTACATCGGGAGCCTGGGATCTCGCGACGAGATCGCCAGTTGAGCTCCATTCGGCGCGGCCTTGTCGGCTCCGGAAGCCACGGTCTCGAGTAGGGAGGCGGCCGTTCCAGGGTTCCCATGCCGCTGAGAGGACTCTCCCGACGCCGGAACATCATCACCCGGCGACGACGGCCTGGAACATCGGGCCTCCGTAGAGGCAACTGTGGAGGCCTCAATAGGCCCGACTATGGGTGGACATTGGGGATGGGACTGGACTTTGTGCCTTCCCCCATATTGGGAACCATTGTGGGGGGATGTTTTTATGTTAAAGCTATTTAAAGTTATGTTTGTATTCTTTTTTATGTGCTGCATTGGCAAAAGGAATTTCACTACATCTAGGTGTATGTGACAATAAATCAACCTTTGAACCTTTGAACCTTTGACCCTTTGCACCCGGAGGACAACCCGTGATGAGGAGTGGGGTCTGTAGATGAGCCCCCAGCAATATGCTGCTGAGGACCCTTCCTCACAACACCTTGTCATTTTATTCTTTGTTTATTTTAAACTGTTAAATTAAGGTGACAGATGCATTTAAATATTATTCAAACAGATTAATATTATATTCAAAAAGATAAAAAATATTTTTAAAATTTGGACAACAAAAGGAAATGAAGTAAAGTAATATTTACCTGCACTTACCTTTTTCACATGCTAACCCATATGCAAGAAGCATTTATTGAATCATGGAGTCATAGAGTAATACAGCTCGGAAACAGGCCCATCTCGTCCCATGCCGACCATAATGGCCCATCTAAGCTAGTTCCATTTGCCATTGTTTGGTCCACATCCCTCTAAACCTCCTGTTATGGTACTTGTCTACATTACCTCCTCTTGCAGCTCATCCCATGTAACCATCACCCTCTGAGTGCCCCCCAGGTTCCTATTCAATTTGCCCCCTCACCTTAAAACTATGTCCCCTGGTTTTTGGTTCCTGCACCCTGGGTAAAAGTCTATATACATTCACCTTATCTATTCCCCTCATGATTTTTATACACCTCTATAAGATCACCCCTCAGCTTCCTGCATTCCAAGTCCTAGTCTGGCCAACCTCTCCCCATTCAGTCCCTCTCTCCAGCAGGTCAGTGCTTCGTAGCTGGATTCAGTGCTGAATACAGTCATGGAATGGGCATCTGGCCTAGCCTGGGTGGTTAACCTGAGCATGCACAGTAATCAAGTACCACCATAACTGTGAACCACCATCAGCTATGACTCAGCTCCAGTTAACTTTTCACAGGTACTTTTTCAGAAATAATCTGCTTAAATTATTATTATTTTTTTTTTAATCTGTTCTTCACGCTGCAGTCTCGTGGAAACATGCGATATTTAGTGCTAGTTAAAGCACTGAGCTTCAACATGTTGAATGGCCTTACATGCTCTTGTTTTCCTTCATAACTAAATTATGATTTAACTGCATTTATGCATTGTCAATTTTATGATTCATAACTACATATGGTGACCCCATGAAATCTTGATTTCTTAACCTAATAAGCTTGTTTTTATTACACACAGAAACACATGCTGATATTTACAGAGAACCTTTTATTCTATATTTATATTAATTAAATTATCCGGTACATTACATTTACCAACAACAGAGTTTTCAACCAGCTTCATGCTTCCTTCAGCAATCACTTGTCTGGGAATTTACTGCCATGTTTATTTTGTCTGCATAGATTCTGTTATCTTAGAGGCAATTATTGTTATCGACAGGATGAAATGTAATTGACTCTCTGGTAGTAAGTATTCACTAGGTGACCTGTAATGTGGTGATGTAATTTTTAGGACAAGGGCCTCTTGTTGAGATTAGAAGCTGCATTGAAACACCACACATTTTTTGACCATTACGAATTCAGAGCCATGCATTCCAGAATGCTGGATAAAAGAAAACTATCAGTAATGTCCCGGATTCAGAGGAACAAGAATTTACATTTGCAACTAAAGTCCTATCACTTTAAAAGCCCCTGTCCCACGTAGGAAACCTGAATGGAAATCTCTGGTGACCTTGCGCCCCACCCAAGGTTTCCGTGAGGTTTCCGTGAGGTTTCCGTGAGGTTTCCGGAGGTTTTGGTCACTCTCCGAAATGGACGAAAGTGGTTTCCATGTAGTCGAGGCTTCTTCTATGTTCCTGTGATTATTTCAACAAATTCAAAACCGGCCTCGACTAAAAATAGGTTGCCATTTGGTCGAAGCCAGTGGAGTGGGGTTGCTATTTATTTACAGGCAGTCGAAGGCCATCTCCTTCGCTGACCGGCCATTTTGATTGGCTCATTGGAGTTTTCAGCAAAGATCCTACAGGATCTTTGGTTTTCAGGACCTAGAAGATCTGCCGGAAGGTAAAATGCCCGCTAACTTTATTAAACTTCTTAAAACTGTCTCCACTCCTTCTCCCCCCCCCCCCTTCTCTCCCCTTCTCCCCCCTCTCTCTGCTTCTCTCTCCCCTTCTCTCCCCTTCTCTCCCCTTCTTTCCCCTTCTCTCCCTCCCTCCCGCGCTCCCTAAAGGACTTACCGTGCTTTGTGGCAGCTGTTTACCTTCCTCTTCATCGCGCAGACAGCGCTCCTCCACTGTCCCTGGCCCCCACCTTCACGATGTGTTTGTGTGTGTGTGTGTGTGTGTGTGTGTGTGTGTGTGTGTGTGTGTGTGTGTGTGTGTGTGTGTGTGTGTGTGTGTGTGTGTGTGTGTGTGTGTGTGTGTGTGTATGTGCGGTCGGTAGCAAAGATCCTGTAGGATCTTTGGTCAGTAGATGCAGCTCACGCTTCGGTCGAGGCTTTCCAGGCGAGTGACCAAAACCTTGGCGACTGGCGACTCATGGAAACCTTGGGTGGAGCGCACGTTCACCAGAGGTTTCCATTCAGGTTTCCTAAGTGGGACAGGGGCTTTGGAAGCAGCTCGGTGAAATAAATATTCTGTTCTCGATAATTGTGTTCAAAATTGTTGACATCTTTCAAAATACATCCACGTTTAACAGTTTTATCCAGGATCTTTAATCCCACTTTATGAATTTTATCTTGCACTAAACATATTCGCTTTACCATGTATCTGTATACTATGAATGGCTCGATTGTAATCATGTATAGTCATTCCACTGACTGGTCAGCACATAACAAAAGCTTTTTACTGCACATAATGTGATAATAAACTAAACTTAACCGGAAAAATGTATCCAACACACAACAGAATTTGGTTTGCATATGCATACTAATATATTAAAATCATTGATTTATTTCCACCCACCTGCTTCTGCCGGCCCTGATCAGTATCCGGCCCCGATCAGGGTCAGAAGGCTGAGAAATCAATGGTACTGAAGCATTATTTGTTATCTGGAGTTAGCACTGCCTGATCTTTAAGTTCACAAGTTCATCAAGTCGACTTCTCCATTCAATAATGGCTGATCTCTTCCTCCTAATCCCATTTTCCTGCCTTCTCCCCATAACCTTTGACACCCGTTCTAATCAAGAATTTGCCTATCTCTGCCTTAAAAATATCCACTGAATTGGCCTGCACAACCCTCTGTGGCAATGTGTTCCAGAGATTAACTACCCTCTGACTAAAGAAGTTCCTCCTCACCTCCTTTGTAAAAGAGCGCCCTTTAATTTTCAGGCTGTGACCACCCACTCTATCTATGCCTTTCATTATTCTGTAAGTTTCAATGAGGTCCCCCCTCAACCTTCTAAACTCCAGCAAGTAGAGGCCCAGTGCTGTCAAACGCTCATTATATGCTAACCCACTCATTCCCAGAATCATTCTTGTAAACCTCTCCAGAGCCAGCACATCCTTCCTCAGATATGGGGCCCAATTTTTCTCATAGCACTCCAAATGCAGCCTGACCAGTGCCTTATCGAGCCTCAGCTTTACCTCTCTGGCTTACATCTTAAAGCTTGATGGTATGAGATCCAGGATGAGCTAGCTAACTGGATACGGAATTGGCTTCATGGTAGGAAGCAAAGGGTGGTGGTGGCCGTTTGTTTTCAGATTGTGACCAGTGGTGTGCCTTAGTGCTGGGCCCATTGGGTTGGGTCTGCACTTGGTCCAGATTAAATTAAACTCCATTTACCTTTCTGCAGTCTACTTACCCAGTTGATCAAGTTCCCACTGTAAATCATCTTCCTTAAAGAAACTTCCTTAAATATGGAGATATGCGTTTTCGCACTTTTGTACCTTTTGCCCAATGAGAGAACGAAGAAGAGGGACTTGCCAAGGTGCAACTCATCCTTGATTATGCAGCTGGCCCTGTCGACGCATCATGAGGTATTATTGGAGTCAATAGGGAGGTTGGTCTGTGTGGTGGTCTGGGCTGAGTCCATAATTTGCTGCAATTGCTTGCGTTCTTGGATAGAGCTGTTCCCAAACCAAGCTGTGATGCAATCTGATAAAATGCTTTGCTGATAAAATGTGGTGCATCTATAGAAGTTGGTGAGAGTTGTAGGGGTGATGCTGAACCTCCTAAGCCTTCTAAATGAAGACACCAAATGCTGGGGTAACTCAGCAGGTCAGGCAGCAAACCTGTAGATCATGGACAGATGATGTTTTGGGTCAGGACCCTTGTTCAGACTGAGGAAGGTGGTGTATCATCTATTGAGAGTGTAGAAAAAATCCACAAGGTTATTGCAGGGATTAGAGGGATTGAGTTATAAGGAGAAACTGGCTTGGCTGGGATTGTTTTCTTGGGTATAAAGGAGGCTGAGAGGTGACATGATAGAGATAAATAAAATTATCAGAAGCGAATAGGCTAGGTAGTCAGAGTCTGTTTCCCAAATGAGACGACACAAGATTAAGATGAGACAGAGAAGGTGAGACAGAAAAAGGATAGATTTTTCACGCATGACTGCACAATAGTGCAGCGTTGAGTTGCTGCCTTATCGCCCCAGAGACCTGTAGGGAGTTTGTACGTTCTCCCCATGACTGCGTGGGTTTTCCCGGGTGCTCCGTTTCCCACCCACACTACAAAGAGGTACAGGTATGTAGGTTAATTTAGTTGCAGTGAAAGTTGTAAATTGTCCCAAGTGTGTAGGATAGTGCGAGTGTACGAGGATCACTGGTCAGCATGGACTTAATGTATCTCTTAACTAAACAAAGCAAGTAGCTGGTATCTGGAATGAGTTGCCAGATAAGGTAGTGAAGGCAGGAATGGTAACTACATTTGAGAAACATTTGGTCAAGCTCTTGAATTAGCAGGATATTGAATGATTGCAGCAGTGGGATTAATACATGCAGGCATAATGGTCAGCATAGATGTGTTGGGCTGAAGGCCTGTTTCTCTGCTGTACAACACCATGACTCTATGAGATGTAAATTTGAGCTTGTTATTCAATCTCACCCATGTCACATTGTAACCTGCGGGAATTATTCTCGGAGTTGGTAAGGATGACTGCTGCAGAACCTGCAAAAAGGCACAGTAAGACTGGCACTTCTGGAATTGGAATATATGGGATGGTGACGCTACTTGCAAGGCTTGCATTTACTGCACAACATTAGAGGCTCTTTCAAAAGAAATGTTTGATCTTCTGAATGATATTCTTCTGTCCAATTTGTGTTACAAAACAGATTTTTTACTGATCTCGGCACTGTTGTAACTATTTAATTTACAAAAATGTTTGCTTAAAATAGAGAGACTATAAAATCTTCACGTCAGAAGCTACCCTTGACAGGGTAATTCCCTTGAAGACATAAAGAACTGCAGATGCTGGGATCTTGACCATTAGTTGCTTGAGCAAGAACTTGACCATAGTTTCATGTCCTATCTAAAAGGCATTACTTCCATTTGTGGAGCGCCCTTTAATACTGCAGCATAAAACTAGATTGTGTGATCAAGTCTTTGGAATTTGACAAACCCGGAATCTGGTGATTCAGGATCTCTTGCACTTTCACTGATCCGCTGCTTACATCTGGAGTATACAATACATACACAATACAATACAATTCAATTTATTGTCATTTGGACCCCTTGAGGTCCAAACGAAATGTCGTTTCTGCAGCCATACATTACAAACAAATAGACCCAAGACACAACATAATTTACATAAACATCCATCACATTGCTGTGATGGAAGGCCAAAAAAACTTATCTCTCCACTGCACTCTCCCCCCCAATGTCAGTGTCAAAGTCAAAGCCCCCGGCGGGCGATGGCGATTGTCCCGCGGCCATTAAAGCCACGCCGGGTGATGCAAGGTCGCACACCGGGTTCTTGATGTTAGAGCCCCCGGCGTGCGCTCGCAGAGTCCCGCGGCCATTCAAAGCCGCACGGGGCGATGTTGTACGGCCCCGCTCCAGGAGCTCTTCAACCCCGCAACTCGGGCGGGAGAAGTCGCCGTTGCGGGAGCCCTGAAAAGCGGTCTCCCCCAGGGACCCCGGTGCCGCCGTCCACCAAACCCGCAGTTGCAGCCTCCGATTCTCCGGAGGTCGGGCCGCAGCAGCGTCCACCACAGCTCCACCCGCTCTGGACTCGGCCAGCTCCGCGACGGTGAGGTGAGTAGTCGGCACCAGAGCCCCCGGTCTTCCTGTCGGAGGCTGCTCCTCATTGCAGCCCCAACGACAACGGAGACCCGACAAAGAAAAGGTCGGGTCTCCCGTGCAGGGAGAGATTTAAAAGTTACCCCCTCCCCCCCCACACCACCCCCACCCCCCCACACACATACCCCAACAAAAAATAACAAAAACTACATTAAAACATAGACATAAAATAATAAAAACGCAGACGGACTGCAGAGGCCGCTGCTGACGAGAGTCGCGCCGCCCACCGATAAAATTATCAGAAGCGAATAGGCTAGGTTGCAGTTGCAGTGAAAGGATCACAGTTGTTTATTAAATAGACATAAAGTGCTGGAGTAACTTAGTTGTTCAGGCAGCATCCCTGGGGATCATGGATTGGTGACATTTTGGGTCGGACCATTCTTCAGACTGAAGAAGGTATGGCGGCGCGACTCACCCGTTGCAGTGGCCCCTACAGCCTGTCTGTCTTTTTTTTATTTTTGTCTAGTTAAATGTAGTGTTGGTGTTTTTTTAATACTGGTTTTAAATGTGTATATGTGGGGGGCGGGGAGGGGGGGGGGGGGTAGGGGGAAACCGTTTAAAATCTCTTCCCTGTACGGGAGACCCGACCTTTTCCCTGTCGGGTCTCCGTTGTCATTGTGGCCTAGCACCGTGGAGCGGCCTCCAACCTGAACGACCCGGGGGCTCGGGAGACTGCGGAGCTGCGGACTACTCACCATCGTGGGGCTGGCCGGCCTCGGAGCGTGGGG
The DNA here is from genome assembly GCF_010909765.2 of Amblyraja radiata. NCBI lineage: Eukaryota > Metazoa > Chordata > Chondrichthyes > Rajiformes > Rajidae > Amblyraja > Amblyraja radiata. Next base: position 117,720,924 of record NC_045956.1, read on the forward strand.
AGCGGTGGTGACTCGCTGCTGCGACTCGACTCCTGGGGCTCGGAGGCTCCAGCAACGCAGCCGCAGGTCCGGTGGACTGGAACATCGGGAGCTCGCGGGTCCGGATGGAGAGACCGCTTCCCGGAGCTCCTGCAATGCGACTTCTCCAGCCCGTGTCGCGGGGTTGGAACGACCCAGAGCGGGGATGTACATCGCCCGGCGCGGCTTCATGGCCGTGGGACATTCCAGCGCCCGCCGGGGGCTCCAACATTGTGACTTTTAGACAGGGAGCGGGGCCGTAAATCGCCCGGCACGGCCTAAAATGGCCGTGGGACTTATCATCGCCCGCCTGGGGCTTGGACATCGGGAGAGAAATGGAGAACAGGGGAGAGAAAAGACTTTGCCTTCCATCACAGTGGGTTCACTGTGATGGATGTTTGTGTGAATTAAATTCTGTGTATGTCTAGGAAATTGTCTTTGTTTGTATGGCTGTGGAAACGGAATTTCGTTTGAGCCTCACTGAGGCTTAAATGACAATAAATGGTATTGTATAAGAAGGGTCCTGTCCCGAAATGTCACCAGACACACTGAGTTACTCCAGCACTGTGTCTTTTTTTTTGTATATAGGCTTCTCATTTATTGAAGTTCTCTCTGAGTAAATAAAACTTGGGTGTAACTTGAGAAGGATTCTGTTATTAAATATGTGAATTAAGTGATGGGTGCATTCATGGGAATATAAATTTATAGAGTATTTGCAGTGGATCAAGAACATGTCTAAGCATTATCTAACCAAGGACAATTAGATATGGGTAAAAGTGCTATCCTTGCCAGCAAAGCCCAGATCCAATAAATAAATAAAATTGATAAAACTCCAGTACGGACCCATAAACTTTATTTGCAGAGAAATTAAATTGTCAGGATTAATTAGAAGACCTTAAATTAATGACAATTGTTATTAAATTGAAATATGTGCATTACAAAAGCAGCAATATATGCTCACTCATTCCAGCGCTGGAAGGTAAATTAATTTGCACAATGGAGCAGTAAAATGATGCCACAAAGAACTGCAGATGTTGGCATCTTGAGCAAAACACCAAGTGCTGGGCAAACTCAGCAGGACAGGCAACGTCTGTGGAGGGAATGGATAGGTGGCATTTCAGTTTGGGACCCTCTTCAGAGACAGTAGTAAGGGGGAGAAAGCTGGAAAAGTGAGGTAGGGTTGGGACAGTCTGGCAAGTGCTAGATAGATGCAGATGAGGGGCGGGAAGGGGTGTGGGGCTGGAACTATTGAAACTATTGTTGAAAACCAGAATAGGTTGTTTGAAGAAATGTGAATGGCTTGATCTATACAATGCCAACATTTGCAAATGTGCTGAAGACCATTTTAATTTTCCTGAACCAGGACAATTTGAATCTCCATGGCACAATGAACAGAGGAAAATTGGATCGAGAAACCCTTATGTACAAAATCTTTCCTTTCCGTCAACATGAAGTGACAGAAAGTCCGCCTCTTTATATCCAACAATAAGTCTTTCAGATGCAGATTTCAATATATTGGCATCAGACTATAGTCCTCATTTCTCAAGACCCTGCTGAAGGCAATTTTTTATACAGCTGATTTGGAAACGTTTCCTCTAATTTCATCTTTCAAATTCACTTTGAAACTTTTCAAATGAATTCCTTCTCAGAGGCTGGGCAATGCAGCCTTTATTGCCCATTGGCTGAGGAAGCTATGATGAGCAACATTCCCAAAGTGTTGAATTCTAAGTAGGCAAAGAGTGCCAGCAAATGTCAACATTGGTTCCAGCATCAGGCAATGACAAAATGGTGATATATCTTCTAATCAGGATGTGGGCCTCAAATGGCGATTTTTATGTAGAATGTTTCCATATACCTGCTGCCTTTATTCTACCAAGTGGTAGAGGCTATAAGATTGGAAGATATTTCTGAATAGTTTTTCTGAATCAGTCTGAAGAAGGGTTTCGGCCCGAAACGTCGCCTATTTCCTTCGCTCCATAGATGCTGCTGCACCCGCTGAGTTTCCCCAGCAATTTTGTGTACCTTTCTGAATAGTTGCTGTGCAAGCTAAAACATGTTTGCTGGCTACAGTAGAGGCTATAAATGGGCAAGGTGGTGAAGGGGCAGGAGGAGGGGGAGGAAGCTGATCAACTGAATTGCAATGGCCAGGATGGTGTGTGATGTTGCATGGAACCAAATGCATCGAACATAGACCAGTGCAGCAAACAGGCCAAAAAGGCAACCTTTTTACTGCTTGCTGTGTCTAGATGTTAAATTTCAATTACGCATTTTGCAAAGACACTCGTATCGCTTAGAACAATAACAGCTTTCAATCTCTTCCCAGTTAAGAAACAGCTCACCTTATTTTTTATATCCACCTCGATGAAAAATTACACATTTTTCAACATCTTGTTCCATCTGTCATGTCCTAATCTATTTACCTAATCTGTTTATTTCCAGGGCCGTTTTTTCCTTCTCATAGCCATCAACCATGAGTTAATTCTGAAAGACATGGATGGGGAGAATTGGGAAGGAGCTAAAGTGGCAAGGATATTCTATTTGATCCGATGAACATTTTCTTAAAAATGTTTTTGATATTAAATCAGAAATCTATAGGAGTATGACAATAATCATTGTAAATTTCCCACATAGAAATATTTGAAAACTATCAGTGGTGTCACAGTTGCACAGTGGTAGATTTGCTGCCTTAAAGCGCCAGAGACTCTGTTTCGACCCTGACTACGGGTTCTATCTGACTGGACTTTGTACATTTTCCTTGTGACCATGTGGGTTTTCTCCAACTGCTCCAGTTTCCTCCCACATTCCAAAATGTTTAGGTTTGTAGGTAAATTGGCTGTGGTAAAATTATAAATCATTCATAGTGTGTAGGATAGTGTTAGTGTCTCTGTGTGAACTCGATGGGCCCACGGGCCTGTTTCCACGCTGTATCTCTAAAGTCTAAGGTACCGACAGTCTACTGGAATGAATTTGCTCAAAATGAAAGCAGATTCCAAAAAAAGATGGATAGACCTTTGTTGGAATGTTTCAATTATGTTTACCAATAAGTAGAATCCTTTTATTTAAAAATAAAATAAAAATACAATTCTATAAAATAATTCAAAATTGGTGATTGAAAAATATTATCTGATTTCCATATTCATTGAAAAATCACTTCCCTACAAGGCAATAT